>NW_020218963.1:31957-264457 GCF_003070985.1 Temnothorax curvispinosus | reverse complement strand
TCGATAATTGATATGACTTACGTTTTCGTAAAAAAGGAACACCCTCACGATAAGTTGTAAGATCATTTTGTCTTTAGAATCAGACTTTTTCTGCCTTGGTAACAATCTATTGCAGATTGAACAACAGATTGTTGAAAGTTTAATCGATAATGCTAAAGAGAAAAAAAAGAGTAGAAAGAAGAAGAAATACACGGTAGGAGGTAATTACGTTAATGAGAGGAGAGCGAAATGACTCCGTTTAATCTCCACGAGATAACGCGAGTCATTGTTTTCAATGTATTGCAAGTGCAGAAACTGAGAGCTTCCCGCGCAAAATTGTAATATCGTATTTTTTTTCTCTAACTTCGGCGTCTTGCCGCGTTATCTGGCTAGAGTGCAACTTTTAATTTACATACATTCGAGTTGCCAAGAAAATGTAATTCATTTCCCATCCTGACGTTTCGATTCGACGAGATTGCCATTTTTTGCGGTTTCGCAGCGATTTAGGCGCAATATTCGCATTACGGTGCAACTAGAGTTGAAAAATCAAAACCATTATTTTAAAATTTTAAACAATATGCATTTAATAATAATTATATATTTATATTAATAATTATAATTTTCTGTATAATATTTTTTTACAAGATTTACAAATTCAGGACGAACTGGAAGAATAGAAGAGTAGCGAGAAGAAATGGTTTTACCTAACGACATTTATACCTCACGTTAGGAATTCAGTCATTGCAATTTTCTAAGATATTGATAATAAAAAACAGATCAAGTTATAAAAATATCACTAATATTTCATGATTGTCTAAAACGTATTTAATTGTTTCGTCGCGACCATCTTCTACGTAGAAATCTTCACTAACTTAGTGTAACAAAATATATGCCCGCAGCTACATTAATTTCTTTTAACTCACGTGCAAACCTATTAACAAGATTAACAAGAACACAGCGTTGAAAAGAAAAAGAAACTTACAAGTGCAAACGAGCGTATCTCGTCGACGTTCGTGAAGTCGTCAGGGGGGATTTCCTACCCGAAACAGGAGTGATTAATAACAGCGATTTGGCACACGTGTTATACTGCTCGCAATTTGTGTTAGCTTGGCACAAAATTGAGCCGCTCGGCGACGAGTTTTCACAATCGATTTTTGGCACCTAAATCGCGTAATCAAGTGGTGACCCTTTTGGCTCTATGGTCGACAGTCCTTATTATGTCGACTACGTGCGCTCGATTTTTAATTCATCTTAATTTATTCAGGGAAAAATCGCGATATCAGGACCGCGTAGACGACAGACCATTGTCTGAAATCGAAGCATCAATTAGCTTCGCGTACGAAGATTTTCTGATTACACCGTGGAACGCTGATTATCATGAATAGCAATCGCATATTCTAATTTTACTTTCAAACAGCGAATAGCAATTGACTGTTTAGAAATTCATAAATCGTTAGGAATCATTTATGGTGTTGCTGCTTTTAGAATAAAATATTATTTCATGAATACAGCAAAATGCTGCAATCACAGCGTCGCTTGTTCCGTATTTTCGTCGTATATTTTTGTATGTTTTATTTTATGCCACGTGCTATGCTAACATAGTCGTTTTCGCCCTCGAGATTCTTTCCCGCTGTGTCACACGTAGCTGGTAACAGTACAATTTCGAAAAGCTGCAGCATATTTTAACATTACAGCAGTTGATCAGAATAATCTGTCTGTCGTCTGACTCGTCCTCTAATCGCGCGACAATGCGGCGTCAAGTGGTCACAAACAATCGCCCCATTTTTCCTTTCGCGAGGAAGGAAGGGGCTTTGCCCTTTAAAATTCCACGCCCCGCCGAAGGAAGGGCGCGATTCAATATTCTATAAAAACTAAGTTTATTTCTTAGCTGATTGCCTTGCGTTACGGTAATGTTAGGTCCCTGACGAGAATTGCCGCGGACGTTCCGTCCTTGAAGCACCGCAGAAATGGCTTTCCGAACATCAAGAGATAGATACGCGACGCTTTCTCTCCCGAGTTATCGACGGCTCTTCGTAACTCATTTCCGTAGACACGAGCCGTTTGTTCCGAAAACCGACGCGCAAGACGTACCTTGAAAATCTTGTAAAGGCAGATACCTTCCACCGATTTGTACTTGTATCTGACTCGAGCTCGATATCTTACAATAATCCGGCTTATAATCTTCGGCGAAACACACGGCCCGTACGCGCACGCGCAATCGCGCGACAATCCTCGGTGGGACCCACGCAATAAGGATAAGGCCCCTGCACTAACAGATTGCTCTACGCCACAACGATATGATCGCGATGGATGCTGACATTTGCTCTTCTCTCTTAAGCCCGCTTTACTTTTTTTTCCCCGTTCTTCCTTAACACCACTGTGTCCGAAGGGTGAGTCGGGTTCCCCGTGCCCGCTCTCTGCGATTAGCGTTTTGCCGCTGATCTTTTTTTTTTTTCTTCACTAGCTCGTGTATGCACCTTAACGTAATGAGGGGAAAGGAGCGTACGTACCCGGGACTTTTCAACGATCGCGCTACTTTCTTTCTTCTTTCCTTCCTTCCTTCCGCTCACCACGATTCCGATTCCGCGCGAAAATAACCGCGTCCTCGTTGAAATATATTGGTCAGCGTCAGTTGCTCCGGAGTTAGGTCTAACCGTTGTACAAACGCAAAGCTTTCTTACATGTAAATGACTTTTAGCCAACAGCACAGATAGCTCTGACTAAACTAACATTTTAGATATTTTAGATATTTCTCGTTTCTGCCGAGAACACATCCCTATCTATAATACAGAAAGCATTATATCGTTAACTGCGGTTAGTGCTAACTATCGTTGGTGCAACAGATCTTAGGGGGAAGGGGGAGGGGGGAATATAATTTAACGTGTCCTAATCCTCGTTGATCGCTCTTAGAGATTACTCCTCCGTAGATACCTGTTTTTGTCTCTCCGATATTTTTTTTTTCGCGAACACGCGATAGACGATATCTTAACAATCACTAGAAGCTACAGAGAGTCGATTGAATCGAAGTGCCTATATAAAGGTGCTCCGAAATGTACACGTAATCGATTTCTGAATGATGGATCACGCCGGATAAATACAGGCTAGCTTATTCGGAGCAAAAGAGATATTAATTATTCGTAGCCTAGTCATATGTGTCATTGGATATGCTTCTGGAATATGTCAGTGCGACAAAGGGACATCTTCAGATGGTAGGTGAATTTGGAAGCGGTAACGAGAAAACCATCAGCTACAACAGAATCGCCTTAACCGGCCGCTCACTTGCAAATGGAATAGCAGATGGAAGCTTCAAGTACCCGATCTTATTACTTTCCGATCCCGACAAGTACTTCACTTCCAAACTCTGTAGAAGCTTTTTTTTTACAAGGGATTGTAATAACTCTCGATAAATGTTCACAAGCCCATAATTACTCTGTACACATCAAACAAAATTAAATCTTTGCAAAATAAGGCAAAGTAAATCCCAGTATTAAAATTTTAACACAGTAGCGAATAAACAGTTTGAAATCTTTACAAAATTATTTCTAGGCTCTTCTCGTCTGCGCTGCTACTGTTCCTTGGCTCCCAAACGAGAGGGACATCTTTCAATTAAGCATCCTCGAGTCGCGCCGTCCTTTAATTACTTATAATAATGCCAAGTGAGCCAGTTTGAAGAGCGAATGGGATTTTCAATTAAGATAACGCTCTCGCGGATCGATTTCAGTCTTTCCTGGTAACTTTCCTAATAAGCAGAAAATTAGTTATTTCCGACTTTACATAATTCTCTGGAACAATTTTCCGTTTCATCGGATCCCTAAAGTTCCGAAGAATTTTCAACTTTTATCTCATTCAATCTTTAATCCCATTTACTCGTCATTATCGCGTAGAGAGCTTCTCATAATTATTATATTATAATTATTATAATTAACAAATTATCACACGCGTCCGTATTCAAAACTGCTTGATTTTTATGTCCATGTCGTATACGTTCCTTACGAGGAATATCACTACGTACTTATTGCTCTTGACGCTTAGCCTGCACCATAGTAAACTATTAGAATCATTTTTTATAAACGCTATCTTACGATGCTCACGAAAATGTAAAACTTTTCAGAAACTATCGTTGAAATTTAGAAGACCACGTGTATGAAGAACAATGATAAAAGACAACAAGACAGTTTGAATTCCAACTCTTTCTCTTCTTGTAAGCACGCGTTTTGGATACAAACGTCACGCGCAACGGCGTCTTTTTTTTTTAACACAAAACGTAATCTTCCATTACTATTTCCGCGAAGCGAGATTGATAATAAAAATTAGAATGTCTCCGTCTTATCACTTTGAATTGTACGTTCGTTAAGAGTAGGTCGTCGTGGTCCGTAGCGATATAAGTTTCGAAATTATCGTTAAAGGGGAAAGTATACGTCATGTATACTTCGTGAAGATGCATTCGAAGCCTATGGAGGGTAGCCTAAGCGTGTAGCTGGTGGTCACCATTTTACTGCCGTGTTCTTTTGTGCGCGGATAAGAGAAACGTGGTTCTTCCGCACTCGACGCACTTGGAAAGGTCATCGAAGTTTCTTCGCCTCTCGTCCACTTCGATCCTCGCTTTTGCAACGATATTTCTGTGCAAATTCTGCATTCCTGACCCTTCCAGTACCCGCCAAGTGGCGTCAGCTTTTAGCATCGACACTCCGCGTACATGGATATTAAATAATATCTTTAACCTACATAGAGTAATACACGTTTACAAATATAAAATATTCCCCCGAGGGTTCTAAAAGTGGATAAAATGGAATAAAAAAGATAGATCGAATTTTTACATCTGATTCCGGTACTGAAAGGATTTAGTCAAGAGACACAGAGTTCGAGTGGGAAGAGATCATGGATTTATCTTAAAACGTAAACGCGCGCAGCAATCGTCTTTTCGCCTTTTTCCGTTTAACGGCCCGTTTTCCTTTCTCTTTAATCTGATTTTAATATCAGAGAATGATTTGAGGATTTTCCACGCTCCTAGCGATTGGATACGAATAATACCTCTGTCGAGAGGGTTTATACGCACGCGCGCACGTACATACTTCAGTCGCCTATAAAGTGGATCCTAAAAATCTCCCCTATCCTCTTGTCGCGTCTCTCTCTCTCTCTCTCTCTCTCTCTTTCTCCTCTCTGTCTCTTTCGCACTCGTAAACGATCATATGTACACTCACATACACTCTTTCTTCCTTTTCCCATCTCTTTCTCTATCATATATTAATAAGTACTCCTTCTCTTTTACTTTCTCTCTCTCTCTCTCTCCCTCTCTCTCTCTCCGCGAAGTGCCTTAAAAATTGATCCTTAACTACTTACTAATATAATCGATTCTAATCACAGCAATTATTTATTGTTGATATACACAATCATACAGCGTCTCTCACTAATTGTTATTTTCATCTTTTTTTTATCGACTTTTTAGCAGAGACTACTTGTTGCTCGATGCCGTTGCTCGTCTCATGTTTTGCCGTTTTTTTTTCTCTTATATAATTACTACTGTACGCCATCATTGTCTACCTATCGGTGGAGAATGGGGGAGCAAGGGCGTTAGCGAGGGTGAAGAGGAGGAGATGTTGAGAGGAGTGCCTTGTTGCCGCGATGAGAAAAGAGAGAAATACTTTTTCTTTGTTCTTTTTTTTTCTTCTTCGAAGTGTATAATAACAAAAATAATTTTCCACAAATGTCATGTATATAAATAATTATAAATAACAGGATTAAATTTTTCAAACATAATTTAATGAGTCATCAACGGACTCTCGCGATCGATCGTACCAATCACAATCTAAAGTTTGTCCAGCAAATTAAAAAAAACGCATTGAATCCATTCGGACTCTTTTTTTTCTTGCGAGATGTATACAGATTGTGTCGTAAAATATGGTTGAATAACTACGTCTCTTGACGTCAACTTAATGAAATATTGATTTTGGGGCTTTGACTAGTCTTTTCAGAATCTTCAGCAGTTGAAAGATTTTGACAAAAGAACTTTCTAGTTAAAAAAAAAGTTTTAAAATACCCATTTAACGTATGGATTAGATGGTTGGCGAGAGATACGTTACCAAGATTAAAATTAACTCCAAACTCGTTAAATTATTTATGAATCCCACATTGAACGACACAACTGAATTTTACGCAATTTTTCGTGTTTTCCACGGAGGAGCCGTTAGCAACTTATTCATTCGGCAAACGAAATGGTGAGGCGCGTGTTGCGATCAAAATGAAAAGATACGTTGATGTAATAAATAAGGTGAAATCGCAGATGTCGATGCGAGATGTTGATATACATTCCCGACTAAAAAGCCATCGTATAAACAAGATGCTCCGAGATTAATAAAAATATGTACAACGTGAAAACATATTTACAATGCGCATCGAAAAGAAGCGAGCACCGCAAAATATTTTCAATAAAAACAAGACGAGACAAAAAATATATATATCACAAAACTGACCCACAATGTCGTTCAGTTATATACACAAACATAAAATTGGAGTCAATACAACTATCAATGTTACCCTTTTTTCTTTTGGAAGGATTAATTTACATATTAAAATTAAGAGCACGTTCATACAACGTGGGTAGGATGTATAAAAGTGATACGTACGCGCGAAGACCACCGATTATTAATTGAGCTGACACCGGAAGCACAGACGTAACATTTTCTAGCAAATGTTTTTTTTTTCCTTTTTTCCCCCCAAATTTTAATTTACGTTTGGCACATAATGGAAGTTATCGGTGCAGGATACAAGTCGCAAGGTGTAAATCGTCCGCGCCACAGCCAATTACATTGGCGTTAACGTGATATTACAACGAAATTCAAAAACTAGTTACATATAGCTATTATATATTTCAGCAATTCTAAAGCCCCGTTTTTAATAATAATAATAATAATTCCTTTAATTTAACTCGTCTCTTAATATAGATTGAGACAAAACTAGACACAAATATAAAATATCCAACAAGAAATCTCGAAATACGATTATTTCGCACGTTGTGTACAGACTAGTACATAAATAAAGTTTACTAGAATAAAACAATCTCAAAAAGACGTTGCACAATGCTGCGCGCGCGTGCGCGCGCATTTTTCTTCCGAATAAAGTAATAATTTTATTAAATATCAATATCGTAACGACTATAAAATAACACGCGAACGAAGAGTCGATAAAGAAACGTAATGAAGAAACGTACGTACGAAAGAAGAATGTATAGTATATTTAAAATTGATAAAAAGATAAATATCGTCGTTATGCGATCCTTGAAATTCGCGAACCAAACCGCAAGTGTGGGACCAAATTCCGATATGGGGAGGAGGGGTTGAAATCGTCAATGGGAAGCTTGAAGTGGATGATGAAGAAAGGAAAGGATGTCTCGAGTCTGGTCGAGTCTGGGCTTGAGCTCGCACCTTTTCATCGCTATTTATCTCTTCTCTAATTATCTTTATCGCGTATAATAAATATATATATTATGTGTATATATATATAATATATATCATTATTTATATATATTCCACGTAATAATTTCATTTGTTCCTTCAACAGAAGCGCGCGCTCGGCATCGCCCCCGGCCGGGTGTTCGACACTCTCGACTTACAAAGATCGCCGCGACGGAGGGGCCGAAGGTGCCCCAGGAGTCTCGCGTCGAGGACGATACCGAGGATGCACTAGGACGCGGCTACCCGCTCGTTCCCTCCGCGCTCCCGGCGAGGGGAGCGCCGAGCGATCGACGGTGCGAACGTCCGCAGTCGTTTTTTTTCTCTTTTTTCCACTTTTTCTTTACTTCCCCCCCTTTAAAAAAAAAAGAAAAGCTTTTACCGACAATTTTGGAATCCAAGATTCACATGCAAAAGCTACGCAACTACGTAAAATTTTCACCGCGCGCGATCAATTATCTTACTTTCCCTCGGCGCTCCCGCGCGCACGACAGTTAATCGCGATGATGTCACTCGTGAACTTGGTTATTTCTGGCCGTTGACCTCGCGGCCACGGGAAAATTGGCCGCGGATGCGCTGACGGGACCGCGTGAGACCACGTGATTGAGGATCGGGATCATATAGGGTGCGCGCGAGAGAGATCACGCGACCGAAATCGGTGCGCGAGACGTGAATCGGGTTGACGTTCGATTACGCGGTCGAGAAAGATATGTGGGACAAGAGACCACGTAATCGAGATGTCCGACACACGTCCCATCTTCCCCCGATGCCGACAGGTCACGCGTGATATCGAGATCGATGTACTCTATATATACGAGATTCAGTTTTTAATCCTCCAAGTCACCCGGAGACACCTTCCGAAATGTCTCGATCATTAGGGAAACAAGACGCGCACCTCGAAATAATCAGTCGAAGAGGTCGAAGGTCGAGAAGCGCAGACTCGAAACATTCCCATCCTAAGACAAATGAAAAATATGTGCAACTTTTATTAGCGCATTTGTTTGAGAACTTAAATTAAATATCGGTGATATCTGCGTCAAGCAATTTAGACTTTCTTCTCTCGTTACAATTCATATATGCCCGTAGATATCGCCGTTTCTTAAGAGTGGCTGCAAATAATGATATTTAATTCCCATTAAATTTACAGTCTCTATATTTGAATAAAATTGCAATTTTACCGGAAAGTAAAAAGTACTCGCTTCGAGCTCTTCGACTACCAACAATTTAGCCGAACAATGGTCTCGTGATACCAGCTGCACTTCCGTCGCGCAACGCCGCTTCTCTTCCGAATGAAGTAACCAAGCTCGCGAACCGGTCGCGAAAACCGTATGCAATAGAAAAAACGCTAACAACCGGCCTAATATTATTTTTATTTAGCATCATCGTTCGTAGTAATATAATTAATAATAATTCTCTCCCGTATTTCTCTCCCGTCTCGCGTCATCATTTTTTTTCGTTTAAATATAAAAATGAAAACTAACATATCTTTGGCTTGTTCCCTTTACCAATCGGCAACAGCTCGCGGCTGCGGCGTGCATCATTATTTTTTTTTGTTCTTTTGTTTAAATAACTTTTGTACAGTTTTGTACACTCAAGTGTGTCTGTGTACGCGCGTGCGTATCTTCATCATATTTCTCCATGTACGTTTAACTCCCCCTCAGGCTGTCGCGTGTGCATGTATGTGTGTTGCATATTATGTGTATGTATGTGTGTGTACGCATTCTTTTTACGTATATCTGTGGTCTTATTAGAATATGTTCGATTTTAACGTACACGGTCTTATTTAAAGCGCGCACAAGTAGACTCCTTTTCTGAATACGTGCGAGTGTCCTAGTGAGTACTTATTGTGTGTGTCTCTTTCTCTTTCGCTCTCTCTCTTTTTTTCTTTCTCTCTCTCTCTCTCTCTCTCTCGCTCTTTCTCTCTCTCTCTCTCTGTCCCTTTCTCACTGTCATGTGTTTTGTTTCTTTTTGCAAGTGTATCGATTTGCAAGCTGAACACAGTGTGTGGCCCAGCCCCATATGCCACTGACAGCTTCGCGCGCTTCCGCGATGCTCCGCGTCCTTTTCGACGACGACAACGACCACGACGGCTCTCCACATTTAGTGGATGGGCGATTTCACAATGTGGTCCGGCGGGATGAAGTGATACGCGGGCATAGGCACCCCCGACGTCTCCATCGATATCCTGAAACACAATCGATCGCGTCGTGAGAAACAGCAAGGTTCATTTCTGCCGGTCGTGTTTTCGCCCCGACGAGGACGAGGGGAGAGTTCGAATGATCTCTATCACAAAAATCGGTCCACTTCGTGGAATATATGTTCGCGCTTGAAAATTTTCAAGCAATTCTCCTAACTCTTCCCTCGTGCCCTCAAGGCGAGAACCGAGACAAAATCCCGAACACATTCTCAGCTTCGGAGGAAAAGACTAATGAAGCTGATTGACCTCATCTTTTCGTCCGAATAAAGATATTGCAGCATGCGACGCAAAAGTAGAATACAACGCGAATCTAGTGGCTCTCCGTGAGCCGTATCCCGTATATAAAACTCGCGTGTCTCTTATAGTTTGCATGCCCGGTCTACGAATTTTGTACGAACCATCAGCCAGAGCGTTATCACAGATGCTCGAGATCTGTGTCGTACCTGCAAAACAAGGCTATTACTACATCCGCTTAGGATGGTAGAGCAACAATGTTACCGCGCGACTCCGGAGATGGTCTATAGAAATTTTATCACGCGATACGTACTTCTTCTCGAGGATTTCTCGCGAGCTCGGAAGGATTTAGATGATTGGTACATATCTGGTATTAAAAAAAAAAAATTGAGCAACGACTGAATTGGAAAGTAAAAACAAAAATAGAGAACTGAGAAACGTAGTAAATGAGAACTTCGCAGCCAACAGGATAAGTCGATTAACAGGACTACGAAGGAACGGATGGTGCTTACCAAAAACGGTCAGGAGCCTGGGTCAAGTTGGTTGGATGGATACATCTTCTCTTTTTCTCTCTCTCTCTCTCTCTCACTTTCTCTCTCTTTCGTCCTTTTTATCTAAATCTCTCTCTCTCTCTCTCTCTGTACGAGTTTCTCTCCGATCTTGGTTTAACACTTAACGCTTAACACTTATGTATACATTGGTGAAACATAGTACATATGTATATACGGATTTCAATAGACCGTATTTCTTAGCGTACATTGAGCGTTAAAAGTAACCGATCCTGATCCGAATCCAACGTTTGCCGTGATTGATATAAATGTACAAAAGACGAATGCACGGCTCTAAATGTACTAAAATACGGTCAAATTATGTACACGTGGTTTGACAGCAAAAAGTACTCGCGTTAACAAGAATCGAGAAAAATTTAGTAAAAAACAAAATGTCAAATTTTGCTTGAAATGTAACTGTTATTAATGTTAAAGTTAAAGTAACAAAACGATGGAAGAAGCCATGTCGCATTCTCGTAACAAATTGAGATATCTTCATATGCAGAGTCATCCCTGATTAAAGTATAATAAACCGAGTGGTATATACATCTCTTTCATTTAATTCTTCCTTCAATTATACTGATTTAGTAAATCACCGAAAGATTAACGCAAAGACATCGCGAAAAGGTGGTAATAAAACGTTCAGGTGCCGTAAAGGTGGTCGCGCAATATATTGGAGACCGTTCAAATAAAAGAAACGTGTTAGCCTGCTATGCAAAAAACAGTCGTCGAGAAACAAATTTTTCGCATTGTCGAACACGGTCATGTACATCATTCCTGCGAACCAATGCATTGCGGGACCTCACTCGCAGGAACGCTAGAGCTGTTTTTATTTGGTATTGTATTTCTCTTACTGTATTAAACACGCCTAGCTTTATTTAACAAGATGATACAGGGTGGCTAAAGTCTGTTAAGCATGTAAGTTCTGCGATATCGTTACAGACTAATGTACAGCTGAAGATTATCTGCCTACATGATTCTATGCACGATGCAGGAATACCAGGTACAGCAATGGCTTCCCTTATCAGATATTTATTTCAAATGCGAAGAAATTCTATGTTCTCGTTAAATATCGCGAGTATTTTTTTAAATTGCGTCCAATGGTTTCATATTGTTTCCCCGATTTATCACCGTTATGCGCATCGCTTTACTTGATATACCTACATGATAGGGCTGTGTGTACTTTCTAATGCATTATCCTCGCGATTTTCTCATTTCTTTCATCGTAAACAGTCCTTAGCTTAGAGTCCTGGGCGTGATTTTATTTATTGTCTCGAGAAAGAAATGGACCGAGAGACCATGCAATCTAAAAAAAAATAAAAAAAAACCGCAATGAAGATATTTCGCGATCATGGCGACGGTTGATCCGATCGGAATAGATTTTTCTGCGAACGGGACTGATTCCTCGTGCGATTACCGCGCGTTCCGATAAACCATGGCCACGCTCGCGATAAGGTCAGTACTCGGGATAACCGAATTGTTATGTCCTACGCCCGATCGGTCGCTACTTGCAAATACTCGCTATGAACTAGAAGATTGAGCACACAAACACTTATCTGGTGATTTCCATTATCAATCGTCTTTATCCAAGCGATGAAACATCTCGAACATCTGTCCAAACTGTCCTCTCCCCTTTTTTTCTGCGATTGCGTTAGACTTAGATCTAACCGATCAAACGTTCCTCCGCGGCCAGACGATCTCGAAACCACGTTTTTCAATCACTTACAAAACAGTAGATCAAAAAAACGCTCGAATTACCGTGGAATTAGAAATCTAATCGTGTCTTCTGTGTGTGTATATACGTGTTTTATTAGTTTAATTTCACAAAAAACATAATTTACACGCGATCCCATGCAGACGTCTAGTTGTCTCGCGTGCAGATGTATAAGGATTAAGTTTATTACCGTTATTACAACAACACACTATGTGTATAGCTTGATTGATTATTTCATATTGCGATGGTCGATTATAATGCTTCAAAATTCACCGTATTCGCATTCTTCGCGAACTCCTCGATCGCTCGGTTACGAATCGTTTTTCGTAAGAAAGAAGACCGCAAAAGTCATCTAAAGCACGTTACATGATTATGACATAGGTAGTGCATTTCCAACGCGATTTATTACAAAGACTGATAAACACATGATTCAAAGACGAATTCTCTCACGCACTTTCCTTCTCTTTCTCCTCAACACACATATTCATCCACGCGCGCGCGAAAAACTCTCTTCTATTGATAGAATTCCTATCTACTACGAGAAAAAAAAATCACATCGGAATAGCTATACTATAATAAGGATTTTTGCTTCAAACAGTAATTAATTATAATCCATAATATTGTAATAATAATAATTACAATAATAATTATAATGTAATTATATATATATATATATTTATACTTATATAAAAAAAAGGCTGTCTTGCGACGGTGCATGAGCGATCGCGTCCTCCGAGCCTATCCGAAATCGCTCGTAGAGAATGAAACGCAAACATATGACTAAAGCTTCATGTCGTTAGCTGTAAGGGATCTCAAGAGAATTTATCATTAATGATTTCCGCCACTTCATTACATCACACAATCAGTCTTTACACGATAGCGTCGAAACATCCCGATCTCGGAGGGCGTGTCACGATAGTATATGTGTTGTTTCTAAGACTTAGCATCGGATCATACGGTTTAATAACACAAAAGATTCCAAACGCTCCAATCTCTCTTTTCCTTTTCCTCAGCTAAAGATAATACATCAAAAACAAATAAAAATCCTACAAAATGTTTCCACACAGTGATTCTTAAGAGGAAGTGAGCGAACATGGGCAAGCAAAGCAGTTACCTCCGAAAAAATGATTCAAAAATGTTTCATCTTTCCGAGAGAAATTTCTTCTTTCTAAGATCAGTCGTCGATCGGCTGAAGGTAATCCCTTGTACGATCGAGGATCATCTTTCTCCTCGGCTTCATGCATTTCGACAATCGTGCTCACAATCGTGCCCATCTCAACAATCATTTAGTAACAAAAAAAAACAACGAGTCGATCCTTCGCCAAGTCTTCATACTCGCTACCCTGGCGTCCGTACGCACTTTACTTCGGTGTATTACACATGTGTACGCTATAAGTGTAGTAGTAGTAGATGTATGTGTTTGTGTGTATGTGTAGTATTCCCCCTGTAACATCATCGTTATCATCCCGTCGCTTGTCCGTTCATTCAGTACGGATTGTACTTGGTACGCTCGGACTTGAACTTGCCGCTGTCGGTCGGGCCTGGTGCGCCCGGGCTACGGAGCCTCGGCGTAAAGGTCTTGTGCGATCGGTGCACGCCGGTAGTCTGGACCGGTAGCGCGGATGCAGCTGCGCCAGCAGCACCACCTAGCAATTCCGTGAGTCCGCCGAGGGCGGTGAGGCTAGATAGGGCGTTGAGGGCGCCTGGCTTGCTTAGCAGCTGAGCCAAGGGGATGGCGCTGGCCAAGGGAGAGGCAGTGGTAGTGGTGGTAGAGGGGGAAGCACTGGCCCCGGATGCTCCGGGAGTGGTACCGCTGCCAGGGGTTTGGGTATTTTGGGCCTCTAGGTTAGCTTTCTGCAGTTCGACACTGGGGAAAAGACACAAAATGTAAAAAGGTGAGGGCGGGAACGTTCCTCGTAAAACAGTGTGTCAAAGAGATTAAAAAAAAAAAAATAACATAAGGGATGATAAAAGTAAAGAGAACAGTAAAGTATAGTAGCAATAGTTATAGTAGTAGTAGTAGTAGTAGTAGTAGTAGTAGTAGTAGCAGTAGGAGTAGTAGAAGTAGTAGACGTAGCAGTAGTAGTAATAATAATAGTGGTAGCTGCCGCGGCGAACGCAAAACGGTGTGAAAAAAAATATACATGAAAGAAGAAAGGAACCATCAGAAAAGAAGAAACTAAATCACAAGTTGTAGGCTTAGAGAGTTACGTCAGAGGTGCTCTGTGGAGCATGATTATCACGTACACCGGCTACGTGGTTCGTGGGGGGGAAAAAGTCTTGATCGCGTCAGATCGCATTTAGACCCTACTGAATGTTCGCGGACACTCATACCGGACATAGGCTGACTCGCTGACGAGTGCGGGTCAACCTTGCCCGTGGAGAGTGAGACGCCGAACACGAAGTCGGTCGAAATGCGTCCTGATCGTAAGGAGCGCGGTAGTGGAGGATGCACACGAAGAAGAGGAAGAAAAACACGCGTTCGCTAGTCTACTCTTTCAGAATACAAATTCCTACAAAAACAAATGTCACATCCACCACTAATAAGTAGATTTGCGAACGATACGATGCGATTGTTTTCTAGGTGTAACGGGCTCGTGGTTCGTTGTACAGACGGGAGACCCCGTTGAGGGACATCTCCCTCAATAATTTTCATGAATCGCGTCATTCGTAGTTTGCGCGAACGGAAAGGGCAGGTGGTCTCCACGGTACGTCGGTAGAACGAGCCATTTGCCTCGTGGCTTATAGAGAAGGCAGAAATCAAAGTAAACCAGGCACAACGGGTATGCGTTCTGCCACAAGTTGCACTACATTTGAGATCACGGGATATTCGTCTAATCGCGACGATGAATGATCGATGATCGACTTTTAAGCCTACATGGTCTGAACGAGAAGTCGGAATTAGATAAATGGCAGAGCGCAGACCCGCGGCCGACGGGAGTGCCGGGGATACACGATACGTAATAAACACGATGACAAAGTTAACGGGCAAAATACAGAAGTATTTCGAGATGATAAATATATATAACGGCATTGCGCTATTTATATGCAGTAGTAAAATGTGAGTGGCAATCTGGAATAAAATATAATGGATTATAATTATAAAGTGAGGGTGTAACGTGTAAAAAGTGTGTCGATTCGCGTGTTTAAATTGTACTTGGCTTGATGCTGGTGGGATCTTACGTGTGGCGCGAACTTGTGCCGACTTTTGTCTGTCGTCCTCGAATCTCGTCGACGACTACGTTAGTACCGTTCACCATTCTAATGTCGCTATGACGGAAGTAGATTAGTTCCATAGCATAATTGGAAAAAAAAAATAAATAAATAGTAACAGATCTTCGACACCGACCAATGAACATTAAGCGATGGCAACAACAGCGATGAAAGCATATAACTAAAATGTAAAGATGCTACGGTGAAGGTTCCTGGCAAGGACGAGGGAAACCCTTCACATTTATCGCGCAAATAAAGACGCGACGTTTACGCAACGTTCTTCTGTGAAATGTCAGAAAAATACTCGCTCCAAAGGCAAAATGTATCGTTATCTTTCTTTCTTTTCCGCGAGCCGAGTTGAATGATAAAACAGAATTATAAGCGTAAATGTTATAAGCTGATCGTCCATTACCGGGAGCCTGTCAAACTAGAAAGAAATTTGTGTCATTAAAAAACCGAATCGAAAGGAGGAACTGTGATACGTTTGTTTGGGACTGTTCGGGAATTGATTGTCACTAACGGAGCGACAGTCCTCGTACATCTTTTCATTATGTCTTTCAGTCGGTAGTTTATTTGCTTGAAAGGACAGCCAGCGACAATGGGAACAGATGTTGAGCGGAGTTGTGTTCTGCAGGATACTCGGGGTACTGGACCTGGAAGACAGGACCTGGAAATAAAGGATTAAGATCCTCTTCCGTCTCACGACCGTCGTCGGTGTCTTCCATCTGCATACGTGAACGCTGGTGGCTCGATCATGGCCGTCGATGCGACGTCTTCTCCTCGCATCTTTACCTTACGACTACGTACGACCTGTTTCGCTGTAAACTGAGGTGGCGTTACGCGACGACGAATCTTTTCCATTATCTCAACCAGAGACTCTTTCGCGATAAATTACCGTTATGTTGCCCTGTCAATAGACTACACACGCCCATTCCGCAGCGGTATCTTTCTCAGCGTAATGCCACCTCTTTCATAACATTTCTCGCGGCGACACGCAGTAGAGACGACTTTTTTTCCTAATGCCAATTGTACTCCTTTCAAAAACATCGAATAAATCTTCTCTAATGTCAACATTAACATTTTGCTCATTTAAACTGCAAATCTATTGGGGAGAAACGAAATATATACATATATGGTCTTAAAACCATCCCCCTTATACGAATAACGTATCATTAAGCATATTCTGTTGACGTTCTTAAAACTTTATCTTCAATTTTATTTAAATTTACTTATAGCTTGCAACATTTATACGGCAGCTTAATGGGCATAGGAAAATGTCGACGAAAGTCATCTGTACGCGGGTTGTCGTGAGCAAGTGTGGTAACAATGATGATGGGAGTTATCGCGGGGAGTGCCGATTCGACTATCCCTTACATAGTCTCACCATTAAGAAGACATCAAAGTTAAGTGAGGCAGCAGGTTGTGTGAGGAACGAGTAGCACAAACAGGCGAATCGGCGGATCTCGATCGTGGGTAGGGTCAACAAGAAATCACTCTACGCCGGCGAGACGCGCACCAATTTGGCGGGCGGTGTCGGCAGAGATGCGGGGAAAAGAGAAATAAATAAATAAAAAGAGAGATCAAGGGGAAATGCATCGCGATCCACTGCAAAACGTAGCCGGGACGAGTTCGACTGCTTTCTATTGAAAATGGAATTCGGTGACACATCGAAAGCCGAACCTTGGACGAACATCTCGGAATGACTTCCTGTCGGTCCGAAGGTTGACCTTCGATCTGATGGGCCTGAAGGGGAAATGGTGGTAACAGGCCGTGTGGTACTCACCTCATATTGATGAGATACTGTGCCAACGCCACGGCGTCCGGGTTCCCGGTTATGGTGATCGTGCGGTCCGTTGCTCCGCCCTCCCTCTCCTCGCAATTGCTGATTCGGATCATGGCGCCGGAGATCTGACGGATCTCGGCGATCTTGGTACCGCCCTTCCCGATGATGCAACCGATCAACTCATTTGGCACGGTCATCTCATGCGTCTGATTGTTCGCCGCCGGTTGCTGTCTGTTCGTGTTGCTCGTACGTAGCTGGCTTCCAGCCAATGCGGCTAACGCTACGCGACCATCAATTGCGCAAATATTAGAAAAGTTCTTTCCCGAATCTCAGCATAGTCGTTAATTGAAAAGTACAGAAAAAAGTTGCCCTTTTACAGAATTAGATAATCGATGAGGCAAACGGAAGAAATACGTTTGTATAAGGCTGCTCCCGATAAATTAGTTGCATTGAAGTTTAATTCCGGTTTAACTGATACTATCGTTATTTCCTCTGCCTCTTTTCCTCTAGTTCTGCTCTAGAACTCCAATAAACCTTAACTAATGTTTGTGGAAACAGTTCATAGATAAATTTATATAACTTCTCATTGCGGCATATACGAACCTGTTTTAGTGTAGATCTTACAAGTTTGTTCATACAGGAAGAATTTATTGCGATACCATAAATATTGACTATCAACATAGTTTTGAAATTGACGATGTTGAAATTTGTATTTCAACAGATATTACTACGCATCCAATTGCTTAATCAATTGCGGTTAATTATAAAAAATATCGAAATAGATGAGAAAATAATCAATCGTAAGAAAATCATCGTAATACGTAAATTTGCTTTTTTGCAATCCCAATGATCGACAGATAAATACCACTCGACATCACATGATTACATACCACAATGAAGATAAAGCGAGATAGAAGAATAACATCGACAAGATACTTGCCAATTTATGGATTTCTCGAAGACATGTATTGACTTACCTGCTGGGTTAAGACCACCCGTATTCGCCGGTGTGGCGAGACCCCCGAGGCCTAAGGCTGCCAGTCCAGCCAAAGGATTGCTACCCAGTTTGCCCATCTGCAACAACGACGAAGAGATCCATCGTTCAGAAATTGGAGAAGGGGGGGGTAGGGGTCCGCGGGCGTCGGACAATCACTTGGGGTGTGCTTAAGAGGAGTTTGGGGTTTACGACGACACCGAGAAGTATATCTATGTATGCCTGAAACATGTTCGCCACCTCGCGCATCACGCTCGAGGATCTCCGATTGCGAGCAAGAACTCTTAGCTCAGGGGCAGCCTCGCTGAGAGAGAACGTTCGGTTCTATGTGAGAAGGGGGAACGGGGATATCTTCCGCACGCAATCGACGATTCAATTCGACTATCCCGGACTCATCCCCTCGTGACGTACACGTGATCAACGCCTCGTCCCGACTTCCTGAGACCGGTCCGACGGCTTCCTCATAACGGGCACTACGATGGCCATTCGAGCGTACCGTTTTCAATTACACTTATCGACCCAGAGCAAAAATTTTAATATAGCAAACAGATAAGGTTTTAACGACGATTATTTTTACTTCTCTTAGGCGGGAAGATTTGATTGATCGTTAAAGTTCATCTTGGCATATATGTTATCTTCCCATGGTAATAAATTCTTAATCCAATACAGGAACTATTATAGAATAGAACGAGATTGGAAAAAACAAGAAGACATCCTAGCAACAATCAATATTTAAGAGAAGGTAGTTACTAAGCTTCAGTTCAAACGCTTGTAAGAATTCCGTCGCTCGATTTTCAAGCGTTTTGAAGTCCAGGCCCTGCTGTGACTATACCCGATCTAGTTTGGAAATATCATTTTAAATTTTAGTTTTTTTTTTACAACAGCATAATTCGTCGAAGAATCCCTCCATCCCGCTTCTGACGTCACAACGTATACGGAAATTGAAGTGAGTAAAACCACCGTTTACCAGTCGCCGCCTTAAGCAGTCTACATTCCACGCATTAATCGCAGAAACAAAATCTCGCATGCCTCAGAAATGCATTAAATTGATAAAGAGTGATATATCCCGTTGCTCTGGGATGATAAACGGAACACGGAACGGCCGCTGATAAGATAAACTGTCGCGTTGCGTTACTTCGAAAATCGTGGTAGAAATTACTTAGGGATAGCTTGATGAGGAAGGGGCGTTCAGAAATTACAGAAAGAGAGAACGAATGAGCACGGAGAGAAGAAGGATGTGTGTATCCTTGTACTCTCGTGATACCGTTAAATCACGCGAAATGTAACGCAGCAATTCTCTTCGCATCTACCGTTTCCACATTACAATTACAAATACTTACATGAATGATTTAGCATCATTTTACTTGCATCGAAAAAGATTTTATCGCATTTCATCAAGTATAATCCACTACGACCCTATTAACGACATGTTGCAGTTACTATTAAAATATAATATAATTAAGAAATAACTAAATATTCTAACTTTAGTCGTAAATTACTTTGAGTGACTGCAATAATTATTTAGTGAGCATTAAAACGAGCTAATCGTTTGAAGCAAATACAAAATGTTTGAAGAAAAATTGTATCTAATTACTAATAATGATATATTCTATCTTCATTTTTAAAAAGGATGAAATGAAAGGTAGACGGAAAGGATGGGATGTATGTATGTATGTATGTCGTGTCCTTAACGAATGATAATACTTCATTCCTTATATCACTGTTGTTATCTAAACTAACTTATGTGCAAAGTTTCTAAGCGCTGTTGCACTGTATGAAATATATCTTAATTTTAATATAGGTATATCAAGATGATGCATATATATATATATATAAAGCATCATTAATACAACATATTATCTTAAAAAATTTTGTATATCCACATATTCTACGTATTATATATACATATATAATACACAAAATTTTTGTAAATATAACTGAAGAATATTCTATATCCGCTGAGTTATTTAATCGCATATATTTTCAATAACTGGAAATTCAAGAAAAGAGGCTAGTGTGTGTGTGTGTGCGCGCGCGCGCGCGTGTGTGTGGATCGTCTACGGTCGATAAATTATCTGAAAAGTATTAAAGGTCTATTCACGAATATGTAAACGCCTCCTCTCATAGACGAACCGTCCCGACGTGATCTCTAATGTGTTTAAATGGTGGAAAGGTAATGTACAGGGCAGCCCACCCTTACACGAACTCGTCGCTGACTCTTAGCTAAAAGAGTGCCGGAAGCCATGCTGTTCTAAACAGAATGCCAAGAGGACAATGAGCAACTCAGGATGGAGGAGGAGAAACGAACAAAACGTAGCGCGACAAGAACGATATTAAATGTGTGTACATGTATTTATGCCCGCGTGTGTACGAAAAGTATCTTATCTTTTTTATTTCTCGCGAAGTTGAAGTTGAACAAATGTCTACAAATTTAATATAAATAAATGCAATTGGTTGCTATGTTGAATAGGTCGGCATGTTATAAATAATTTATTTTACTCAGTAGTTAAAAGAAAATATTTTTCAAAGGCATTTTTTATTTTAATTGAAACACTCGAAATAAAAATATTTTACCTAAATAATATAGCATGTTAAATTTAAATTTCATATATTACTATTTTTATTGTTTATTTTATTGTCTAAATATTTGATAAAATTGTGATACGTACATCATAGTATAAAAAATAATGTTTAACCTTTTCTACAATTTTAGTTATCTGCAGAAATTTCGTAATCTGAATAAGTCTTGTAAATCATTTTAGATCTGTTAAAGGCAAAAAAATCTTTTAAATGTGATTCACAATATAAAGTATATAATTAAATTAAAATTCCACAAAAACTCAACAAAAAGATGGACAATTGTGTTCAATATAAGAAGCGAGAAATAAATATTTAGAAACAATTACGCGAGAATTAGATTAGAATCTTGAATACGTTTTTTCCTATGATCTCGAGTCTTAAAAGAAGTTTGGTTGTGACTGGATAAGGAAGTTACTTTTGAGGAGAGCAGGGAATTACTTCTTATGTGAGACCGTATAGAGATAAACAGAAACAAAAACACAAAATCGGACAGTATATCAGGAGAAGAAGCGAAGTAGTAACCGTGTACTGTAAGCCGTAAGAGAGTTCATCAAGCAGACTGAGAAAGTATTAAAGATGGGATCGTGAAAGTAGATATAAAGCGCAATAGTAATAATATATCTAGGTAATCTACCTCTTTTCGTGCCACGCATGCATGTCCTTGTTCGTTTGTGATTTTGTCGTAATTAATTATTTCATCGCTTCTACCGCTTCAACCCCACCCTTTCAGCCACGTCTCTCGAAGTTAACGGGCAATAAGAAAGATCAAACAGGATGAAAGGAAGGAAGAAAAAAAAAAGAAGAAAAAAAAAAGAACAAAACCAAGGAAAAAAAATAAAAGAATTGGTCAAGCCGCAATATATCTGTGGATAATAGGACGTATTATGGTATAGACACGTTCCGCCTTATCGCGCATCTCGTGTTCGTTCGTTTCGTTTCCGGGTAGCAAATCGGACTCGAGGAAGTCGGGCTCCGTGTCGGACGTCGGTCGTTGAAGAGCGCACAGAAAGAGAAGATAGGACAGAAAGTGAGACACGACGACACGCCATCCTGATAATGCTTTATGAAAACATTTGGTCGATCTCGAAAGTTTTGTCGCGCAGAAGATTCGATTAAATATTACAAATTTTCTATTTAAAAAAGTACTTCACGGAAAATAAACACATTTCAATGTAAATCAATGAATTGGAATACCTACATAGAAAGCGAGTAATTTTGCGTAAAATTTAATTTACGTTCACATTTTCAAAGCGTATGAAATTTATCAGAATTATTTAATCATCATAAAAGACAGAAGATTGAAACCAGATCCGACAATCTGATATTCTGATATTGATAACCAAATGTGAAGACACAAAACAACCTTTTTACTAAATTAAATTACCAACTGACAATGAGTTATACCATATACATATAAATATAATGTAAAAAAAAACGTAGCAAAGAGTAAACTGTCGTAATTAAAAGAATGATATGGCGCGTACTCGACCAATGAAATTTCCTATCGCGTCACGAGAACGATCCGATTGATCATACGGGCATTTATCAGGGTGACGTTTCATGGCATCTGCCGATCGATCGGCCGGATGAGTGGATTTTCAAAGCACTACCATAGTAGCCCGGAATTAGAGCGTCGGCTATTTGATGATTTTGGCCTCCTCATTGATCGCAAGCCGTTCGTGGAGACTTGTAGCGGTAACATCTGGGACCTTCTATACGTCTCTCTCTCTCTCTCACTCTCTCCCTGACCGAATCCAACGACAAGCCATGACGAATCCATTGTGCGACCCGTGAGCAAGCATTCATGCTAAGCAGGCCCGATCGTTCAGCGCGAGGCTCAGAACAAGTCCCCATTTCGCCTCCAAGTTCCTTCCGAGAGAGCGCACAAATTGCCGCTCTCGGACGATGATCGTATCGAGAAAACTGGGCTATTTATCTGCTCGATGCAGTATGTCTGTGCCGAATATATATTATAGAGACCGATTAACTCTATGTGTGAATATCCTGTATTTTTCTCATCTAAAAATAGATGTAAACGATAGGAGAGAAAAGTAAGATTATATATAAAAAAATAAAAACAGCTAATTGGTAGTTCAATACGATCATCAATGGAACCATATAAATGCAGTAGCTAAATGCACGACCAAAATCTTCAGATACCAAGTTGTAGATGAATACTTTAAACTTGAGATCTTGCATCGCCAATAAAAAAGTCGCGAACCAGTGAATTGCTAATATCAAAATAAAGTAAAAAGATATTAATCTCAACAAAATTGGAACTGAATTGACAAGAATCAAACTAGATATATCGTGTGTAAATATAATAATTAAAATCAAACATACTAACACAGGTTTTGTTAATTCAACCTGGTATCGGAACTCATATTACGTCGTACAATTGCACATTTTTAACATAGCATGCATCTTAAAATTTCTCTATGCACTGTGAGAAACGGCAAGCAATTTTTAAGGTGATCAACCCACTACCAAACGCAAGCTTACGAAAAAAGACACGTGTACACAGGTTCAGGTCGAGCTTGTTAGAAGCGTCAGTGAACGTCTATCTAGGACTTAGAAAAAAAGTAACCCAGAGAGAAAAGCATGCACGTAACAGCACGTGCGGATCACATATAAAGCAAAGCTGGCACAAGTCTCGCGTGACTTCGCTGATATCGTAAAATCACCAAAAGATATTTGCTCATTCTAAAAATGTAAAAGAAGGCAAACTTTCTTCTGAATCACTATTATTAAAATGTGATTCATAGAAATGTTCTCTTTTAAATAAATAAAAAAAAGATCGTAAACATATCGTACTTTTGATATGAGAAACCTTCCAACAGCAACTAACAATAAGTGGCAAAGTAAATTCTAGTCGCGTTGGAAGTTACTATTAAATATAATTACAGCATGCCTTATTTCGTTCCACCATGTTATGTCTAATCAGATGTTGCTACAGTCGAAGTCACGCGACAAGAAAACATAAGGGTTTTGAAGGTATGTACGGTCAGAGCTAATAGTGCATCAGGATCCTTTCGATCGCATCTTCACGCAATCGAAGCCAACTTGCAGAATATGCGACACGAATATTCCTGGACAGAAAGCTCAAGACCGTACGGGGATATCAAGCAGAAAGCCAAGGTATTGATGCATATACGCGGAGGGAGACAGAGGACAGTAAAGAGTTTCAAGAGGGAGAGGAGACCAAGTGACCTAGATAATAATGAAATATATTGATAAATATATTATAAGCTTCCACGGCATTTGACGAAAATTGAAATAATCTCGAATCCAGAGTCACACTGAAATCAGTATATATTGTTTACCGTTGTTCAGTGACCAGCGCTATCTAAACCATGTATTAGCTTCGAATGTAATACATAATGTACCTCGAATTATTGTTCAAAAGGTTCCATCACTGAATCTTAAATCGACTTACAATGTTCATGCTCACTACAGCCAATACATATTCAGTACATTCATTTTAATAAAACTAACTAAGCCACAGGAAAGATCAAGACTTCCACGTTAATCTATAAATTTCTCACAATTACCGCGCTCTTTCGCCTTTATAACGAAAGCCACAGTGTTTAATCGCTGTTGCAACAAGCGAGTAACTGCACGCTTGACCATTCGTTTATCTATAAAACTTTCTACCCTCCCGATTGCGCATTAACTTAACCGCAAATTAATCCCACTAATACCATGAACAAGCGTAGATTCGTTGCGCAAGTGATTTCTCCTTTCTCAACTACTATGTAGAAAAACATAATAAATGCAAATATTGAAACATATTGTAAACGAATAAGAAATATCAACTTAACTGCGATAATATTGGCCTTTCAGATGTCTCTATGTTCATATTTTCAGTTAGAATTATCTAGTTTTCTAAAGAAACAAATTACTGTGTTTTTCCGTAAGCCATCTCTGTCTCTTTTTTCGCGATTATTCCAACTTTGAATCATCTACCGAGGTTGCCGGTAAAGTTGAAGTTTTGTCGGATATATTAAAGATTATGTACAGTGAAAAGACATTGAACCGGGAGGGTGTATCAATTTTTTGGACAAGTGGAACGGAAATCCATCGTATGTATATTGTTACCCTGGTGATAGCCAGGTTGGTGATCGAGAATAGGGTATGGGAGAGGGTGGAGCACGAAAAACAAAAGACTTACGGCGTCTGCCACGAGGTGTGCGGGCGGGAGGGCTGCCTGCAAGTGTCCACTCTTCAGCAGGGGGTCGGCGAGGCCTGCCACGCTGGCGTGTAAGGGGCTCGGGTGGAGAGGATGATGGGGGGCCGTAAGATGGGCCGTGGATAGGAGCGGGTGCCCGTGAGAAGCGGCGAAGGCCGAGGAGGGGTGGGCCGCGAAGGGCGAGGTCGTCAAAGTTTGGGTATTCAGCGAGGGCGGGGTGTGCCCGGCAGCGGGCGCGGGCAATGGTAATACTGTACTTACGTCCGAGTGGGCGGGCACCGCGTAATTACCCTGGATGGTGTAGGCTTGCCCACCAGCCAGGATCACTGGCCCACCGACTTGGGGTTTGGGGCGATAAGGGATCGTGGCACCTTTGGGAGGGGACTGAAACAGAAAGAAACACACACACGAGTGCGAATACACCGATCGAGCCGTTACATTTGGTATAGCATCCGCGGTATCATAAAAAAAAAATGGCCCTTTTATCCTATTAAAGTCCAAAAATGATGACTCAGTCCACGAGAGAGTCGCTTCATGACCGAAAACTTCAGCAGCGAGAGATACATACACCGCGTCGCTCTGAAGAAATTTATAAATAATGAAAAAAAAAATAAAATAAAATGTAATTAAAATTGTTATTAATACTCATTTACTCTGGACTTTAGTAGGTTAATCTCATTTATCATAATTCAGTAAAATTGTTTAAACGTGTGCAATCATTCTTTTAAGATTAAATCAATATAGTACGAAATATCGCATTTAAGTTTTGAATGTTGGTGTAGTTACTATTTGTCAGCAGATTAATAACTATAAACGTACTTAATGGAATCAATGGCACGCTCATGAATGATTACGATTACGTAAGTTGCTTTCGGCTATATAGTCTTTCCGGACGACAATTTCTATAAAGTCAAGTATCAAAGGGCGAACTAGAAACAAAGAGACGTAGATCGACCGTCGCGAGGTCGCAAAACAATGGTACGTACCTCTAGCATAACGCAGCAGATATGATATATGCATTGCGTGATCGCCTCGCTGGTACCGGATATGGTTACTGCACGTTCCGTCGAATTAGGCAGCATCTCAGAAGCGACTTGGATAGAGGCGCCAGTAACCTCCCGAATTTCTTTGATCTTGGAACCACCCTTGCCGATCAGGGAGCCGCATTGCGAAGCGGGCACGATCAGTCTGAGTGTGATGGGCGGCCTCGATACACCACCACCGCCTCCAGCACCGCCACCCTGAATGTCGTGGAACTGGGAGCACCACTCCTCAAACTTCTTGCATATCAGCGTGAACGCCTTGAAGATCGAGTTCGTCGGCCCGGTGACAGTCACTATCCGTTCCGGGCAGGAACCATCGGAGATATTGATTTTCGCGCCGGACTACGTTAAGTAAACGGAAAAAAGTATTACCGATCATGGGTCTTCGTATATATGTATATAGATATATATATATATTATATATATATAATTATTTTCAGCTTCCAATATTCGATAATCAATGCCGGCTATTCTGAGAGGTCAAGTTAGTGTGTATTAGTGAAATAATAATTAAAGTAGAAAACAAACTTAAGAGAGAGACATGTAAATGTAATCTGTCCTTGACAGCTGAACCAATCGTAAAGCACTAATAATAATTTACATGCTTTCACGTAGAATAGCATCTTGTAATACGTGATGCGATTACACGTAACTCTTTTTTTATTGTCAAAAACTTAGGTGTATTTCGCAATAGGAATTGATACTTACTTCTTCACGGAACCTCTTGACGATCTCTCCTTTTTTCCCGATAATGCTACCGACTTCCTGCAATAAAATAAGAATATTACGTTAGTTTACGTGTCTTTAAGATCTTAGTACACACTAAACTCGATAACACAAACGCACGTACACATAATTACTTAATGCCCTGAATAATGCAGAATTGTTACTAACTCTGTCGATGAAATAAAAATACGTTACGTTATAGCGCGATATTGTGATATTAATTATTTATTATAACGTAAAAACATGATTGGTACAATACAATTGTATATCGGTTATCAATCGATAATGATAATCATAGAACATATTTTGAACGCGTTTGTCAACAGATATTTAATGCACAATTTTACTAAATATATTGATATCATCACATTTTGTGATTACATCAGTACATTATGCATAAAAGGAAGTAACTGCGAGATATATGACAAAATTGGCACGCAAGCCTATAATTAGTACGCATAAGTAGCTGATGTCCACTCAGACTTCGCGTCTACCCTGATACCGTCTGACCTCGGACGTCACTGTTACTTCCGTAGCAACCACAGCGCGGGTATATTCTTGCGCGCTCTCTAAACTTAGATGATGTCTCCCGGACGAAATGCCAACGTTCCTAACGACGTTAACGAGTTTCGCATATCTCGCGCTATCGGTTTATCGTCCCCAGGTTTAAGAGGATCAAAATTTCATGTATTGAAACAGGCTCGCATGCTACTTCGGCACATCTTATCCCCGTGAACGGAATCGCGTGCCAGTGTTCGTGCACCAGCGCGAAGTCGCAAACTTGTGAATACGGGCCGCGACGCTGACCCTAATTAGGGTTTATACACTTTCATAGTTCCGCCGTTCGTTCCGCGCGAGCGGTAAACAAATCAACGACGGCGACAGTCGTGAATTCCTATTGACGTGCCCAAGGTAGCGCGATCGGACAAGCGTCATCGCCGACGAATTAGATGCACGCCGAAGCAAATATAGCTGGAACAAGAAGACAGCGAGACGATGAGGGAAGAGGGCTTGGCGACGCGCCAGACACGAGGGTCAGGCGACGATCGGCGAAATCCGTGAGATTGCAAGTCCTCGAGAGAGAAAGAGAGATCAGATTGTGTCGAGCCGCGTTATCAACCTAGGACAGTACGTCATAGCGGCTCCTACACGGACGTCGTTTCCGAGAGCTATGTATAGCCACGACGCTATACCGGTCAATAGTTTCAGCGCAGCCTACTTTTATGAAATAAGATTAAAAGTTTTCCGATATTGTCCTACTTCTGTAAATATACCGTATCGCCATGAGAGGTGGAATAAAGCGCAGAAGATATAGAGTGAATAATATAGAGTGGCATATGGAATTAAACAAAATTCAGCTTTATGTCAAGTCTTATACGACGTCTTGAACGCTAATTTCGATTCGAGAAGTGCCAGCGAAACACTAAGTATATAGTTCTAACTATATAGTAAACAAGTGACAGCGACAGAAAGTCTTTTCGAGCTACGCGTTTGTCACAAGGATTAAAGTCTACTTTACTGAAGTCTGCTTTAAGAATACAAAGGCGGTGTAGCAAAAATTAGACTCTCGAGTTGCTCTATGATTGCAGACTGGAATGATTCCTGAAGGCTCGCAAGTATGACTGGTTGGCCGATGGCCCTGGCCGGCGTCCAAACCCCGCTGGAGTCCAGAGATTCGCCAAAAAGCCCAAAACAGAATACACTGGCAGCGAAAAAAGCAAGAAGAGACAGGCGCGTCCTTTTTCCCCCTTGGGGTGTTTGGAGATCATTAATTGTCATCTCTTTCACAAAACTATTGAATTCAACCGGCGGAGCTAGGTGAAGAGATTGGTGCTACGTGGCCGGGACGGAAAGAAAATATTTAGATAACACAGGTACGAGTCGGCTCAATAGATAAGCTTGGACCCTAGCCAAATATTTACGTCATAATGATATCGCAAGATCGAAGACGCGGTAGCGGCCATGACATTGTTCAACGATACAATACGGGAACGATATCGTTTAATGGCGGAAACTAAAATGGACTCTTGCTGCTGTTCATCGAGAAATTGGTAGAAGATAAAGATGAAATTGCGATTGCAATTTTTGAGCCATATTTATAACGCTTCATTCTACTAGCGGGATAGTTAAAGACTAGATGAAAAAGTATTCCTCTCGTAAAAGTTATAGCAAATTTATTTGGCTGAATTATTTTACTGACGTATATTGATTTATGGATATCGTACTTATGGGGATGAGTCACCGGGACCGTGCCATCGGAAGGATAATGGAATCATGATAATCCGCGATGCACCGGCCGATTGGCTTTTGGCCCTGGCCGGTGTCCAGTCTGCCCCAGAAGATCACGGTGCGTGCTCCACCAGCAGACATAATGCCTCTCCGGCCAAAAATGCGGCTAGACGTATTTATTTCGCGCGAAGGAGGCTGCTCGACTATCCATTTACCCGTTTGCAGAGCTCCCAAAGCGAGTTTTGCAACACGCGCGACCACGGCATTGGCGAGCTGAGTAAAGAGGCGCATAATTAATAAACGTCCGTGAGATCAGCGTGTCCGCCACGTCCGAATTGTAACGTTAACGCGACGATCCGAAGACGTTCTTTATTGCTTGATTTATTGTATTGAAGCTATTGTTATCAAGATGTGATAATATATTACGGCTGCATTCAGAGAGCGCGCTATTAACGTTATTGCATCATCTATCTTTATCGCTCATTAGATGCAAGACAAGGATGGAATAATCAAATAGCGCTAATAGCGCGCTCCTCGAATGCAGCCTAAGAGAGAAGAACAAAAAAAAATTAATTACTTGGAATGATCTGCCAAAAGACGCGACATAAAATATATATACAATTAAATTACAAAAGTGCTAGATGAATCTTAAATGTTTAGTTTACAATGTTCTGTTAAAATAATAACAAATGTTATCAATTAACGAAGAAAAATAGTCTCGTGAGATGTCCGTAACCTTATAATTGGATTAGTCTCGTAATAAATGTACGCGTAATTAGGTAAGAGGTACTACTTTCCGTCATTAATCTTCAAACGCGAGTTGATTTTTATCCTGCTGTAACTAAATGTAGACACCTCGGGGGAAAAAAAACACGTTGACGAGGGGACGAACCCCTAAATACGCCATGACGTAGTCGACGTATCATCGTCGAGACGTAAAAATGTGGGTATAATGAGATTTGCTACGGCAATATTTTTTCGAACCGAGGACAGTGGTTCATTTAAAAGAGAGAATCAGATTCGGCTGAAGGCTGACAGAATGTCGAGAAACTCTCTAAAGAGATCGAAAGAGCTCGAGAAAGATGTATCACTGGATGAGAGATTAAACCTCAGGCGCGGCTTTAGACGGCTGATAATCGTTCAAACATGCAGGAATATGCAATAATTTCTATGTCGCACTTTAGCACGAACTTATACGCGTTCACGTGTGTGTGTGTGTGTGTGTGTGTGTGCGCGTGCGTGCGGCGTAAACTATTCTCTTAATACTTCTTAGCTCTTTCTCTCTTGTCAAAATTCCTTTCCATAATTCAGTTTAATTACTCCCGAACGTCACCGTCTTAAAAAATTCCAATGCTTTAAGTGCCGTGTTATCACAAATCTCGCGTACAATCCGATTGGATTAAATAAAATCTATTTAGTCTCGAGCTGTTGGAAAATCGCTGAATTTAGCAGCTGTGTCCACCGCACTAATACCCAAAGAGCATTAACAGCGAATTGTAAAACTTGGCAGATGTACGATCGACGGCGAAAAGATCTACGCATCGAAAGGGACATCGGCGTCTAGCTAGGCGCGATTAATTACCGAGACGACGGACATTAATTACTCGTGCTACGATGGTATTGCACCTCGTGCATGATAATTAATTACAAGCAGAAACGTTTGTAGGTGACGTGTTCCTAGAACGAGGATAGACACCGAGTACAGGTGAAATAAACTTTGACACTTGTCCCGTGAAAGGCCAGCGCTCCGTAGAGCGATTTTTCTGCAGAAATTCCGTCTCGTGATAATCTCGTAGATGACGTAATTAATATACGCAGCATCGAATTACATTTCACGGAAAACTTTCACTTTCGAGCCACAGAGGGCAAACTTTTCTGAAATAATTAAGCACTCCATAGGAACTCCCTCTTTTTAGAATACCTACATTTTTTAACGTAAATTAGCTCGTAAAATTCTCAATTAAAAAATATGTATGTTAATTGACGAATTATTAGTAATCATTGACTGTAATCATGTCAGTTTTTCCGGAAGAGATCGATTTCACGGACCGAGGATTAACGGCTCGTAATAGGACAAGACCGCTAACAAATCGGATCTTTCACCGAAAATGACTGACAATGAAATTTCAGACAAAGGTATCCATAACGTGTGCCAGTTCTGCAAATGTCTGCAAAGGGAAGACGTAATATGCAGGGCAAAGAGTTGAGGCGCATAACGAAAATTGCTTTCGCCGATGACCACGGGTGCTCCTCTGCCGCTTGTCATCGCAGAGCTGAAACGTACGTTCGTGTAATTGCTCTCTGCTTCATTCCCGCGCACGAACTTTTCAATGGTTGTCCCTTTTCCCGGTCTTTCAGCCCACCAATCGAAACTCCGCATGAGAATCTCTCTTTGAATAGTCTTGTAAGAATCAAAAAATTATATCAAAAACGACCTTACAGATCTCCCAATATAAGTTCGATAGTCAAGCGTTCAATGAACAGACGACGTTTCCTATCGCCAAACAGTCGATTCTTCCTAACCATTTGCAATGAACGTTGTACATACGTCTTATCGCAGCGAAGATTACTTTCAAATTTATTGGTCACAGATGCGGTAGTCATGCAACTCTCCACGTCGCAAGTTCGATTGCTGCGTAATACCTAGTGAACCTCGATGCAACATAAATCTGATTTGAGGCGCTCAATGCCGCAAGGCACGCAATACTGCCTTGCGAAAAATGATATCGACAATTGGGGTAAATGCTGATTTCTCATCGTTTTGCATAGACAGAAATTCCGATCTCGTCAGAGAGCCGGCTGATAGAAAATCTGTATATAAGTTACCGTGTGCGACACCCTGTGCACGAAGATCGCAACGTAGTTTACGCGAAAAACAACAACCTCGGATTCTTGGCATTGCGTCAAACGCTCGTACGCTTCAGGCCACATTGTATGCCTCATGCGCGGTCAAACGTGATTCCGATGAGCATCGCCGATGATGCGCTCTACTCTAAGGGACTGCAGTATGTTCAATTCACTTTTCAGTGGAAAAGATCGCGCAAACGTAAAACGTAACGACAAATAACCTTTAAGACATCTCGATATCGGGCATTATCTCAGTCAGCCCACACGATTAATTCTTACGTGCTTTATCGTAAGTGAAACTTATTTCCTGCAGATGAAACTGATAATGACTTTGATATAACAAAGAACGCTAATAACGTCGTAACTCCGGAATCTTATCTCTTCCGCGCGTTCCCGTTCTTCGTATCGATTCAAATCTGCGTTGTCGAACGGTGTCGATTCGAGAAATCAATTAAAAAAAGAAGTTGGTGAAGACTAGAGGATGCGCTATTCCAGTTGCCTCTATGTAGGTATGCGCGAATAGATGTCAGGCTGATGTAAAATAAGCTCGGCTTTCCTATTCTGATGAGAAGAATTATGTTACGTGCCAGAACTGCGCTCTCTCTGTGACCAGCCACAATGTGTCGAAAGGCGCGGTCCGGCCTCTCGTAAATAATTCGCAGTACTTGTCAAAAAGAGAACACTGTAAGTGACAGTGAGGACCGCGAGTGACGCGTCTGAGATTTATCATCGCCACGCAAGCTAAGCAATTATGTCTCTTTCTTGGGATTCCGGCAAATACGCGTTATCGCGGTTATCCAGAGTGTGACGACCGACGGCGAGTGCTTAGATATTTTCACGATCGCCGCGTTAAAACGCGAGCGCATGAAATACAATCAATCCGAAACATATCAATACGCGCCGACACGTTTTGCCAAAAATAACTTTAGCATGCCTTCAATATATATATATATATATATATATTTTTTTTTTTTTACCGATACTCGCAAATCGTCAAAAATCATGCGCTCAGAAATGGGATACGAACGATAAATGTGATTTATTCTCCGAGTCAACGCGCCTCTACAAACGGATATCAGTTGATATCCAGTGGGAGGTTGTTTGATACCACGAGATTTTGAACGCACACGAGCGCACCAAAACGTACACATATGCGCGCACATACACGAGTTTTCCGCCCTCGATAATGCATTATCTTATTACTGTTGCTTCTCCAATTTCATAGCATAACGAGACACGCGAGTAATAATCTCAAATGTATAAAAAAAGTTATGTTCATATATCTATATTCAGGTCACCGAACGAATGCAAAATAACGTGAAAATTATTAAAAAATGTGTACGTAAAAAGGCATTGAAACTCGTAATATAAAAATGTGCGTATTAAGAGAGACATTAAATTCCTTGTGCAATTTCCTATAAAACGCTTAATGCTCTACACTTTGGATTAGTCGAGAAAAAAAAAGGAAGAATGCATGCGGAATAAACCAAATGAGTGACGCTAAAACGCGCGATAAACATGCCCGGCGATTCGGAACGCCGGTTTAAAACTCCGATTAAACTTGCGTACTCGATTAAATAAGCTCGATGAAATTATTTTGCGCCGAGATATAACGGGTAGCTTACTTTGCCCTGCATAATCAGGCGGATGGTCAGGGTGACCGAGGGATCATCGTTCAACACCGGCTTGTTGTCCATGCCGTCCATTGCGTGATTGCGGATCTTGTGGCTTCGATTGGAGACCTTCTCGACGTTCGCGGAGGGGAAGGACGCGGAGGAGGGCAAGGAGGACAGGGGAGAGGTTAGGCGAGTGATTTTGATCGGGGGAGTCTCGGGGGACGTGCTCCTCAAGCGCTCCCAGGTAGTTTCGGTCCTCGTACTGAAATCAGAGAAACATCTGGGTTACGAAACCATTTTTATATTGTAGAACGCTTTTAAATTTCGGCAGGAAGAATCTTTTTGTTTTAATCGACACCCTTTGTGTCTCGAAGAGATACGAGATGTTATTCGGACACGTCGTACAGTCGCGCATTTTATCATTGTAAATTATTATTACTTATTCGTTCATTATTTAATTATCCGCTATTCGTTATTCATCCTTTTACCGTCGGACTACAGAATGCCGTCAACCTCCTTTTCAATCACAATCACGATACACGTATAATATCGATCATGATTGAATGCTGCATGCATAAACCGATGATGAAATTTGTACGTTTGATTTATGCGACACGAGAGATTATCGTGGTGGACGTTATTTATCGGGGCGTTGAATTCACATGCATAGAAATAAGTGGTTTGAAGTGAACTCCAGAATTAGCATAACAATAGTGCGCGGCCGAGGAGCGGCAATTCCGGGAATGCGATATACCACTGTATTAACTTATTGTTGGTGAGTCCGTGCAATGTGAGATTTATGGAGCTCTATATATACTAATAAGTCCATATAACATAATCAAATAGTTTTATACGCAAAGCTCCGCATTCCTCATGCTTTATTATTTTATTCATCAAATGAAGCTATTAATAAACCTATCGGACTCATTTTGACCTCATTTCAAAATGTTCAACCCTTTACACGTATTCAATATTGTGAAATATGAAGATAAAAAGCTGTAACGTTCGCTCAACATTTCCTTTCCGCAAATATAAAATATGGCGTCATTCGTAACGCTTGTGTGCAGAATCGAGCGAAACAAAACATCACGTTCGCAGTTCACGGTCAATCTCGTTTTGGCGCGATGCACTTTCACTCGTCAAATCGGCCAACGAAAATAAAGTTTATTGTCACAAAAGAAAGAAAAAAGGAACGCTCGACGATTCTTCACGGAGCTCACCGCGGCGCGCGGGCACTCGATCTTTATAGTGACGAGCATTATGTACGGAAAAAATGCGAAAATTTTCAAAATATTACACAAAAGCGTACATATATTTACAATATAAATTATTTTCTAATTAATCCCCTGTCGAGAATATAAAATGCCGTTTACGAGGAAGCTGGTTAAATGAGAAGAAATACAAGTTTTGTAAGAATTTCAATTCCTTACACATATCACGATGATGAAATAATACGGAAATAATACAGTTGAGGAAAACGCGGTTGTAAGGGACAAAAGTTGTTCGCGGATGATCAATCAGCGCATTCCGCGGCATTATTTTTCAGCCGGTTAACGTTAATTACAACTACTGCCGGTTGTTAAGCCGATCGATAGGCCGCTGGAAACCTGGTCGAGGAGAAGTTCTCTCGAGATATTCCGTTCCCTCTCTAAAGGAAGGAGACGTAACACCGCGCCCCTTCGTACCCCTTCTCTTCAATGAGAGGGGCCCATACGAGCGCGCGGCGCGAGACAGGTTTGCTCGATCGGTCCGTTACGAGCTACGCAGAACGCGTTTCTGGTTGTGCACATTTATTTCTCGCACGCACGTACGCACGCATGCACGCGCGAGAACCGACGACTCACCGCTAAGAAAATTATTAGCGGCAAAAATCTGTCGTTACCGATCGATGAAGAGCAGCGAAGAGGCTCAAAGTCGTATAAAGTTTACAATTTCTGATGATCGCTTCGAGCAAATAAGACTCGTATAATGATCTCCGGACTTTTAAACCAATCACGTTCTCCTACAATAGAAACTTATATATTTGAGGAACATATTTTTATTATATTAAATCTTGAGACGTCTTTCGCAAGATACTCCTGAAATAAAAAATTGCGCGTAACGCGGATCTTGAACCCCCCGCGCGTGCATTGATTCTACGTGACTCGAGTGTTTGCGCACTGACGGGTTTATATATAAAGTACGGTACAAAGGATAGAGGACTTATGACATCGCGGATGGAAAGCCGCGACGTGTTTTCTAGGCTGCGTACGTTTATCGCGTTTCACGGACAGCTTTGTGCAAAAGTTTACTTGGTCACTTCGGTCCCAGGCGGAAGTTTCCAAGCGAGTCGTCGCGTCGCACGGAAACTTGCGACTCTCCTATATTAGTTTTGCATCCACAAGTGCGACGAGATTTCCTGCGTTTTTCGACCCACGTACGTTCGTTACAATCCTGTGTATCCTAAAAAGGCGCTTGTCGCAGGAAAAAGCTCCTTTATCTCTCCATTTATTTCACGGTTTTTTATTTTTCGCCCTCCGCCAATGCAATCGTCATTAGATTTTTCACGCGAGACACGTGTAACTCAATAATTTACGTCAGAATATATTGTTGACGTACGTAGGGATTAAGCGTGTCGGGGGCTGGCGCGGTGTAGGAAATGCAAGAACGTTGTATCGAGCGCCGAGAGAGATGCAAGGGCTTTAGGAAACAGAGTATATTATCCTTCGTTATAATATATCTCTCTATAATCGGCCACGCAGGCGACTCGCCGTCCGTCGTCTCGCTCTACTGCGGCGGCTCGCGATGCACGTGGACGGTTGACGTTAGTGCGATCCGCGTTCCGTTATGCGTGCGTTTAACATAAGTGAAGTTTTAATGACGTTTCGCCAAAAGGCCAATCACACACGGGAGTGAAAATGATTGTTGTTACCCGGCGCGCGCGCTTTCTTCTCCCGAAATTTATCGGGATCTCCGGGGTCCACGGGTCGTTGCACGCACACGTGCGAAATGGGCGGATCCAGAGATCTATCCGCCCAATTTACTTAATCTTATAAAATGTCCCGTTTATAAATGTTGCCAGTTTATAAGTCTCCCTTTCAGATTCGTCGCGACGTCTCCACTCGTGCAAACGAGACAAAGTAAAATCAAGTGAAATTTTTCACGAAATCGTCGCGAAACTTTTCGTCGATTTTTCACTCTCAAGCGACGTCTTTATGCGATGCGAATAAAAATATTAATAAATCGAGATCGACAATGGAAAGCTCGCGAGATGAGACGCATATGTAATTGATCGACCGACAGCGACATGGAAGCGTCAGCGCAAAATTTTCCCGCGAAACTATACGATTTCTGAGAGAGATAGACGAATTTTTATGTAACTCGTAAACCGGTTTTTAAATTATCATAAAAAGTTTCCTGTCATAAAACCGCGCATTTTTCGTTAATCCGCAAAATAATGGATTTAAACCCGATTTATCTAATCTTCAGTTCTTAGTATAAATACATGAATAGATTCTCGCATTTGACGTTCGACGTTTTACTCAATTTTCTGGATTTTAAACCAGCTCCTAGGTTTCCAACTTTAAGGCCTGGGCGCGCAAACAGATATTTTACATCGAAATAAATTTGAACCCAACAGAGCAAAAGTGATGACTTTTCGGTTTAAATCGCGTGATACCGGCTTGCAATCGGGCCGCGTGCAGTCACGAAAGAGTCTCGAAAGAGCAGGATTAAATCCCTGAACACATATATTGTAGTTAAATATTGTCACTCGATGCAGCACGAAATTCGAACCTTCGAAAGTCCCACGTATCGTTCGTGTTTTAAAAATATAACGTGCACCGGCAATATTGAGAGCCTTCCTTTTTCTCGCGCTTTGACGCGAGATCCAGCTCCAGACGTGCTTCGAAAAACCGACGAGTGTCAGAAGATAAACGTCGACGTTGTCCGTCCAACTGTCAACACGAACTGATAATCATTCACAGTCGATTTGCCTCGAATACAAAATTTTCATGTCAAATATATCTTGTTTGTATACCTAAACAAGTATCGAACGTGTGAGAAAATAGTCATTCGTCATATCGGGAAAAAAAAGAGGAAATATTTCAGCACAAAACGAAATACGGAATACATAAATATACACGTTCCACGATATTTCCCTTTGCCTCTAACATTTTTCTAGATGTACGCTCTCGTACGTGTTTAAAATATGGAACACCTTGTACATTTCGGTCCTTAGAATATATGCAATCTACTAATGTAAATACAGGATTAAAAGTGCCTTTATATGTAAAGTTGCACGCATATCGGAGCATATTCGAAGCGCGTGCTTCCTATCCAAATATTCGCGCATTGCGACTGTTACGTATTCGAGAAACATTGTTACATTAATTATATTGTTATTGTTACTCATCAAATATCGATATGACAAACTACGAAATATCGCTTCCACCTGCTTTAACAGTACGTGGCACAAATATTTAGATAGAAAGCACCCCGATACGCATACAAATTCATACGTTAAGGTCTTTATGAATTTTTCGAGTGCAATATAATCGCGTCACTCTTGAAAATCGTCGACGTCACGAGGATAGGAGTAGCGGTTGTTGTAAATATCGACGGCCATTTCCTTTCGCGTCGCAGTCTAACGAATACATGTCGATAAGCATCTTACGCGCTTATCGGCGTCCAAAGTCTTTCGTAACCGTATGGTCGCGCGGGAGGGCATTAGTCCCTTTTTGACGTCGCGGATTGCGGATCACGAATCCGGAACGCGACGGTGACGTCGCCAAACGCGAGCGACTTTTGCTCCGGGGATCGGACGTGCGACGTGCGGATAAAACACGCGGCATTGTGTTCGCATGCCGCGCCGCGCCGCGCCGGGGAGAGTGTATCGAGCGCGAGGAAAAAGGCACGCAGACGGTAGAACGCAGATGCATGCGAGAGTCGTCGACCAGAAGCGGTACAGTCGCGGCAGAAAGCTAAAGGCCTGGGACAGCCCGTTTTATCTCGTCTTCTCCTTCTCCTCCTAGGATCATGCCCGATCAGCGCCGACGGCTGCGGGCCTCCGGTCGCATCGACTAATCCCGTTCGACTTCTCCCTCTCTTACTCTCTCTCTCTCTCTCTCTCTTTCCGCTCTTGACTTTCAAAGGGAGATACGTAACGTGTCTCAAACTTCCGGAATCCGATTCGACGAGAGAGAAATCGAACAACGACAACTAAACGGAAATCGAGGCGCCGCGCCGTGGCCGTCGCGTCGGCATCACGGCCGTGCTCTCTCGGATTTAAATCGGAATACGCGGATCGTTGATGCACCGGTCACACATTTCGAGGCGTCGTTTTAATTCGTCTCGTTCGCCGTCTACGTTACAGATGGTGGTGTAGTCGCGAAAATTATAATCACTAACCACGAGAAGGTTGGGTTAGCCCAGGTTAGCCGAAACGCGCGATGCGGTCCGGCAGGTGCTGGTTCAACGACGACGTTGGACAACCACATCTCCCCCCTCCCTCCCTCCTGCCAGCCTGCCTTCCCGCCGCGCCGGACGCATAGGATACGGCACGGTACGACGCGACGCGACTGCGACGCAGCGCGGGGAACGAGATTACGAGACGAGAGTGACGAGACACGGGACGGGTGCCGCCGGCGTGGGACACGTAATCCGGATCATCGACGCGGCCGAATGGCCGAATGCACCTAGGGCTTCAACCGGGAGCCGATCGTTCGACCTGGCGAGACTAGCCGGACTAGCGGCGCCCGCCGTTCCCGTCGCCTCGTATCGACTCGCTCAGCCAACGACTGCGTGCGCCCTGAGAGAAACTAAACCCGTCACTCGTGCGACGTACACCGACGCGAAAAGCTCGTTGAAAAGGTTGAAAATTATCTTTGTTCGGCGGCTCGCGTGGCGCGTGCCAGGCCGGGCCGGCAAAGAGCGTCGCCGTCGCCTTCAATCCGACGCCATGCGAGAAGACCGAGGCAGAACGAGAGCGAGAGAAAGAGGGGAAAAAGAGGGAGATCGAGCGAACGTGGCAGTTGGAATTTTTCCGACAATGACGGAGTCTCTGTCTCTCTTTACAATATATCCGCGCGTCTTTCCTTTCTTTTCTCTTTCTACAAACACGTTTGATCCTTCCGTTTTTCGTCACGGTCCTCGAGATTCAGCTCGTAAGATCGCGTATGTCCGCGTCGCGGCTAACATCAGAGTCGGGAGGACACGCCGGCATGTCCGGTATGATGGCGCACGGAATAGCTCTCCGCTCTCCGCTCTCCGCTCTCCGTCGCCGAGAGCGTCCTCCTCCTCCTCCTCATCACCGTCGTCGTCGTCGTCATCGTTATCGTTGCCGTCGTCAACGTTCCCGTCGTCGCTAGCGACCGTCGCTCGGTCGCTCTGTTCTTCGATCGGGGGCGCGGGGCGCGGTCGTGTAACGCGCGGGGGAGGGCAACGAGAATTATTCCTAACAATTTACCTAAAATGCACACTATTCAGTCATCAGGGGGGAAGGACGGGCGGCCTCCTCATCGATGCAGATGCACACTGCACTCGGCACGCGGAAGCGCGGGGGAGAGGGGTGCGGCGAAGAGAGGAAGAGAAAAAACACTACACTACGCGGCACTGCGAAACTGGCACCACCTCGGCGGAACGCGGTCTTCGTTCTTTCTGCCTCCGGCCAGCCTACCGCTCGCTTCCGACGATGCGCAGCGCTACCGTGCGTCGCGTCGCGCGTCTCTCGCGTCTACGCCGTGCGCGCCGGTGGCGCCGCCGCACCGCGCGCGCGCGCGCTCTCGGCAACCCTTGCGCACGCCGGCTGCGCCGGCAACCCGAGCGGCGGGACGTTCGAACGTTCGAACGACGCGTGTTACGGTTTCGAGCGTTTCGAGCGTTTCGAGTTTCGATTCGCGGGAACGAGGACCGAGGACGTTCGACGGTGATAGAAATATCGCGCGCTCTTCCCCTTGTAGACTATTTCGAGTGTACGTTGAAAGGGAACACGCGTGTTTGTGAGATTGAGAAACAAATATGATTTGTCTTGGACGATCTCCGAGGAGAACATATACGTCTGTCCTTCTGAACTTGTTTTTGAACGTGTGATATTTAAGTACTAGTAGGGGGGATTTAAGTGTACGTAAGATCAAATAGTCATCAGAATATGTCACTGCCTTTTATATGTATAAGATCAACTCTCTTAATGGGGATATCTGAATTAACATTTTTAAGATCGATACTATTATTAAAATGTTAAAAAGGGACACGCGCGTATTCGTTTATAGCGTATTGTAAAAGGATACAAAAGAACTATTAAAATCTTATTTCCAACTTTTTACAAGCGTTCGAATGTTTTAAAAAGACTTCTTCCACAGGTCTTCCCGCAAAATTACGTTGCATGTAGTTAAAAAGTTTGAGAGATAATAGAAGCAATGGCATACCGTATTCCGTTATTAAAAGCGTAAAAATATGTTTACACGTAATATTTTAACACAAACTCTACCTTGTTCCATACTAAAATCTACGTATCGCATTCGTGTCCGGCGTTTCACGTAACATCTAATAATGGATTATCTCGCGTGCTCCAAACACGTCGGTCAAACGCATTGTGCGCCGCTAATTGTTTCGTATGCCCACGCCACGTTGCCCGCGAATGGATCTAACTGACGTCCAACGAAAACTCGCGTACCACGTTTTCCAACTCGTTCTCTCTGGTAATTCAACTTTCCTCCGGACTTGAAGGACGGTCGGTTAAATAGGTCGTTCGCCGAAGGCGTAAAAGTGAATGTTATCGAATCAAACTTAATAATGAAAGGGAGAATAAATCAGAGAACGACACATCAACCGAAACAGTGCGTATAATCTCGGTACGAGTGAACAGATTCTTTTCTTTTTATTTTTTATTGTTGGCAAACCGTGTCAAGTGTTTTCCATGAAGATAAACACGCGGTAATGTTTCCAAAATACAAAAACAAAATTCTTCCTACATTGGCCACGAGCATTATTATAGACAAAGCTGTTTGAAGCGAAACAAAAACGATTCTGGTTTAAATAAATTGTTCCGTTTGAAGCACGGGCAATAACGATGAAAAAAAAAGAAAGATTTTTATTTTAGGTAAAAACGTTTTTTGCTTTTATTTCGGACGAATCGTTTGCACCCCTGCTGCAAGTGAAATGTTTTCGTTACAAGCGAAATCGCTTTTGTGCCTGTGCTCCGCACAAAGCGATTTTACTTAAAACCAAAACCTGATTTTTCTGATTTAGCTTGTTTCGCGCTTAAAGTTTATCGCGCTTAAAAAAGCAGACGTGCGAGTTCTCGGCGCGTCTCGTCCATAAACATGCATGTCGAGACATCAGGGAAGATGGGGCGCGCGTTTCCATCGCTAATCTAGTTTTGATAACTGAAATTTGCATCGTTTATCTAAGAAGAAAATCTTCCTTTTCATGGGAAACCAGAGACAAGCGTACGGCTTCTCTTACTGTAACGCTGCCGAACACAGCCATTATGATCACAATGGTATGCCACGCCGGGTACTGATGCAACCAGAAATTTAATTATCATTTTAGACGGCGCGGGAAGCAATTATCGGAAATTTAGTTTGCGATCGCGAATAGAATCTTGCTAGAGAACGGCAGTAACCACTATTACTTCAATGTCACTATGAAAGAGCGAGCTCATTAGAATCCCTTTTGCTTCGGTGAACATGCACTCTTTCTATTTCTCCAACGCGAGTCAAATAAAATTCACATAAATGTATGAAAGTTATCTTAAAAACGCCGCGTAATTTTACAGCATTTTACGTGAATTAAAAAGACTTGTCGAAAAAATCGTGATTTATTGCAACAATCTTTAGCATTAAACATCTGTAGCTTGTTATTAATAACTGTATTAATAATTAAGCGATTCAATTGAAAGTCTGATAAAATAATATTTAAAATTAAATAAAGTTTAAATGTAACGCCGAGCGCGCGCGTGCGTGCGTGCGTGCGTGCGTGCGTGCGTGTATTTGCGCATTTAAATTTATTCGCCAAATGGTACGTAGGATGAGAAATGTAAATAGACATGCTATTGTTTGGCTGTCAACGAATTAGATTGCAAATTTTTTTAATTAAATTTTTTAACAAATTGTGTAACGAATATCGATCAATTATTTTTAATAGGTACAGATTGCTGTTTTTTTTTCTATTTTTTAATTTAAAAAAATGTGCTTTTTTAAAGTAAAATTTAAAATTTTCCATTTGACGCCGCTGAGGAGGGGGGACGTTTGTACACATATATTAAGAGGCGTTATGTGAAACGTTTGCTTTATTGACAAATTTTGAATAAATACGCGCGTTTCTATATTCCCCTCAAATTCCGCACAGAAGTATATATCATAAAAAAACAGCATTCTGTTTTTACTTGATATGAGCGATCAATATTGCACGCTTAATCGAGAACATCCCGTGTGCAAATATTAATATAGATATATAAATCAATGCACGCGCGCGCACGCTATAACAGATGTGTACGAGTGGCGAGTAAAGTAGTATTCAGAACGGTAGAAAGAATTGCTATTGTTAACAATCTGGGGGCCAATTATGGCGTAATCTCGAGTTCTTTGAGTGCGCCGATTCGCACAAAAAGAAAAAAGCTGATAAATCGAAGCAACCGTCTGCATACTTGAACGAAACAGAGAAGAAATAATTACCGAGGCAAGATTGACTACAGTGCACGATTTCGTTTTGTTAATTGGCCAAAGTTAAGGGCATGGCGACGCACTAATGAAGACCCCCATAAGAACATCGTTTGCATCGACAAAGCTCTCTTCGCAAATGTTTACATAATCGGCGGAATAGGGCCACGTAAGCGCCGGCATGAATAATTTATTTTATTACCGGAGGGCGATTCAAAGTAATGCTCGTAAATGTAAGTGCTTCATAAAAGCGAAGAAGCAACCCAAGTAACGTCGATGCAGGCGAGATTGATCATGAAAACTGAATCGTTAGATTTGCTCTATATTGGATTGTGCCGTCCCAAATCGGTCTTCATTTCAGGTCGATTCGAAGGAGCGGACCAGATCGAGCATTGCAGGAAGGAAGGAAACTGTAAAACGGTTCTTATTTTATTCGAAACCTTTCCTGAAACTGAATGTTAATCCAAGCTATTTCAAGCCTGCTATAAAATTCTGAATCAGTCATATCATCGATTATCGAGATTAGATTCTTTTCTTGATTCTATGCTTCGAATATAATTTAGTTTAATTAAGTATGATACATGAAAATGCAGAAATGCTTCAGTAACAATTTATGTATTATCTTCCTTTTCTACATCATTTCCTCTCTCTCTCTCTCTCTTTCTCTCCCCTTCCGTGCTCTCACAGTCCCTGCTCCATTACGCAATTAAGCTCCTTAGAGGATTACGGAATAGGATAGGTGACTTGAAGAAACTGGCCAACGTTATAGTGGACACCGTGTTTCTGTCAGGAAAGGTCTTCGTGGAGATGATCAAATGCCTAATATAGTTTTCTACAATCGAGCGAGAGTGTATCGCGCGAGCAACGTCATTGGGTTTCGGGTTTCACTCAAAGAGATTGCGCCGTGCTTCAAGTGCCCATCTAACTAGCATCTCACAGGGAATTTATTTAAAATGAAAACTAAGTTCGAATCGGCACTGCACTGAAAGAAGATTAATCTCATCAGCTAAAATTTGGTACAAATTTCACGCGTTAGTATTCAGGACGAAATTATTATCTCCCACGCTTTGTTCGGCCCATTTCCCTGTCAATAATCTATGTCACTCACAGTAGATCGGGGAATTTTTAACGGAATTTCTCGTAGAAGAAGGTGATCGTCGATGCTTGTAAAGTCTCTTGCAAAATATCTCCTGTAATTTGCCTTGCAAAATATTTATACTGAGGATTAGGTGTCAGTGGCAAGCGTTGCAAGAGTTATGAGCGAGATCACGATGCGACGTTAGAGAGTGCGAACGACGCCTTCGGCCTCAGACGAGGCTGAAAGAGACTTTAGGGTTGACAGAAATGAGGCACCGCTCGGTGTCGCGATAAGATCTCGACGTGAACGTGGTACGAGGGTAATTCCCCTTCCGTAAAAATGGAGAAACGCGGTGTCGGGATAAGCTGCACGGTTATTGGAGTTCTTTACGCACGGTTGTTGAAACTAGTATAGATACGACTAGATTGTACCTTAGCAGCGAACAAATTTTCGTTTGTTCCTTTAATCTCTTCTTTTTTACACCCTTGTAAATATATTCCGTAATTTCTTTGTGGCGTAAACTGGAATTAAAAGTAAAACTTTGTGTTTTTTGTTGCTGAAATGCCAAACCCGAGTGGCGGATCTGCATTCGGCAATTAAATCTTTAACAGTGCCAAGAATAGTCTAAATTAAAATTTTTTGTTGCTTGATACAACGATAAATTAAATAATCGATCGTAAAATCCTATAAGGAAAATATTTATTGAGAAATAGAGATATTTTCAGAAATTAATTCGCGGTAGAGCGAAGGATGTCCTCAAGGCTCACTTCTCGATACGCATGAGATGTCTCAAAGAGACATAGCGAAAACGACAGTTATTGTTTTGTTTCCATTCGTGCGATTAATTACAGTGCACAGTGGTGCGGTGATATCGCTGGGACGCACGCAGAGGAAAGAGAGACGACAGCTATGAGGTCTCTTTCATTCCGGACCTATTGTTCTTTGGTCTCCAGCTCTTTCGTCTTTCTTGTCTTCATTCTCCTCTCATTCTGTTTTGTTTCGTTCTTTTTGCTTGCTCCTTCCCACCCTCCCTCCCTCCCTCGTTTCGGTGCACGTTCGCCAGCCTTGTTCCACCCTCTGTTACCTTGACCAAGCAGAGTTAGTTTAACCAAGCATCGTTGGGACAAACCTTTTGCGATGTCACCTCGATCCATCCTCGCCGCAAGTGTTTCTAATGAATTTTAAATTGTCCGAGTAACCGAGTTAATGGTTGCCGTTATCGCCGTTACGTAACGCGGTTTAATCCTGGAAAGATTAAAATTGACAAACTGACATGACGGTACTATTTACATTATTAATGCGCAATGGACGCGTCCATAGAGGGCCTGGATAGTTTTTGGTTCTGCGACAACGGCGCCATAATTTCATACTGGTTATCGCAGAATCTTTCTGGATTATCCAGGATATGTAATCTAACATCTCGCTTTTAGAGGCTCGCCGCGTTCTCTCGCATGAGCGAGCAGATCCGTAATTGGACGAAACCCATTGCCTGGATATGATGGATCCTGCGGGTTCTGGTCCGGCGATTATTAATATCGCGGTCACCGAAATTGATTCGTTACCGGGAGCCAATGACGTCGTCATACAAAACAACCGCATGTGCCTTTCTATACCTATCTGCTAAACTGCCAACCGATTTCTTTCGCATACAATCATTACAAATCGATCCCGGATGCGGTATCAATTCGAAAACACTTTGTCGGAAAATGCGGGGATATCTTGATTGTGTAAAATGATACGGATAATCGTTATTTAGTGTTATATTATCGATTAAAATTGTCAAAATTGATTTAATGACCCGCATTGCGATTAAATTTCATCGTTCGGATTAATCGATTTTCCAGAATAAATCGCCGTTCGGTAAACCGCAACGCGGAGTCAAGCGCTATCCATTCGAAACGAAGCATAAAATTGTTCGCGGTCTGTCGTTGTTTGTCAACGATTTGACAATTGCGGAAATTTAATTCGCCCCGTTAAGCGCCTCCCATGCATATGCATCCCGAGTGCAGCGGAATACAACGTAGCCGCTCGCACACGGGTAGGTATTATACAAATGTGGGGAAGAGGGTGGCGAAGATACCCTTCCCATCGAGATTCAGTGCTCAACGATTATATTTAAAGGAACCAGAAAAGCGCAAATTTAATATTTATATATAGGATATGGATTTAGAGATGTATGATATAAATATCTTATCTTCGTGCATTTGCCTTACATTACTTCCAAAATAAACGACCTCTTTGTCCATTTTCCCTCCCGCAAGCCCTTCCGCGGCCAGTCCCTCGCTGAAATAATTAAGACGGTATTTATTCCCGTTGTGCTGTGTCCTATTCGGGATGGTAATTGACATCGACTGTTATCGTCGCGTTAACGTCGAAAGTTCACCTTGGAGATGAAAGTTTGCGGGATAACTCGTCGAGGTGTGCCGCATTTAATTGCAAATTTTCCTAGTTAGCGCCAACGCGCGCCTTGTCTGCCTCCTGACGCGCAATCTTGCGAGATTCGATCAAGAATATAATTCGCTAACTACACAAACGTGATGGAGAGAGAGAGAGAGAGAGCTCCCTATTTACTATAAGAATAAATTATAATTTGCGTTTCTGGGATTTTATCGAAGCGCTCGGTAAACAAGGTTCTGATGGACGGAAATCTTGATAAAATAGTCCTAATCAATATCCGATGTCAAATCGAGGTGATGGAACGTAGAAAAGCTCAAAAATATACTGTTAACGTGAGAAGAGGGAGAAGAGAAATATACCGCACGCGGGATATCTCGGAGACATAACATAATATAATGGCAGCGGATGTTTCGGGGAAAATGAAGAGGAGATTCCGCGCGCGTTGAATCCAGACGTGGCGTTCGATGGCGGATTAAACTGACAGCCGGAATGGCATTAGCGGATACGTCGTTATTCAGGCTCAGCGGTACTTACGTCTCGTCATTACCGCCGCGTGAATCTCGCAAGCAGAGGTAGCGGGGCGGAGAGAAGGACGAAGAAGGGAGGACGAGAGCTGAACCGGCACGATTGAATAGCCCCGGCGACAATCGGGTCTGTCACAACGTCGCCTGGGAAATTGTGACAATGTAATAAGATTAATAAGTGATAAGGGAGCTGTCCGTGTCGCCGAGTTCATTGTCGAGCTGGGCATTGAGATACTTCGACGGGCACAATCGCCTCGCGTTTGTAGAGAGTTAAGACGTAATGAAATTTGACTCGCGAAGAGTTGGCGCGGCAATGCATCGGTTTCCACGGTGCGGCGCGTATTGTATCGAGCTCGGAATTGACGGCTAGTTAAACGTACGAAACTGATATAGGTACGCGCGATATATACAACGAATATCAGTTCCGACGAATTCGCTCGTCTTCGCGACGACAACGTCGCGAAAATTGCGATAGGGGAAGAAACGCGACGATGAAACCGGTCGGCTTGTCTCGCTCGTATCTTCGCTGCGTTCTGTACGTGTACCTTCACCGACGCGACGCGCGACGCTCCGTGAATGCTACCGCAAGGGGCTACGCAGGATCATATTTCATTCCCCCGCAGAAACTGCGAAACGGCACTTTCCGATGAATTCCAATCCAATACACCCGCGATACACGCACGCAGAATGCTCGCTCTTGCATAAACTACCGTTCCGTATCTTTACATATGTTCTTGAAATCTATACCCACGGAACCCGACTTCAACTCTCATCCCGAGGAATCGATCGAGTTATTAAATTCTCATATAGTTTCTCATTTTGACGAGACAAAAAAACACACACGTACACATATGAACATTCGCGCAATAACGTTACGTTGATGAAGAGAAGTTCGGTTCGCTACAATTTGCCTTTTTCAATTGGAATACTTAACTGTGGCGGTAGAATATATATAATTGTAGGATCTCACAAAATTTATCAGTGACACACACAACGCGAATAGTCATTGAAAATTAATTAAAAACTGAAAATTAAGAAAAAGAGATTATTAAAAGATTGCGCGGCCGTTAAGTTTGAGAAGTATCGATTAGTGTTTCGACATTTCGATTTGTATTGAAAAAATATCAACTCTAAATTAGTCAAAAAGTTCATCGATACGTTTAGACAAAAGGATAATGCCTTATACCGAAGTTATCGATGAGAAGAGAGTTATATAGGTATATATAGATCTATAGATATATAACCCATCCACCGTCCTACAACCATATTGAAATTGTTCCAAACATCTCGCGTCGGATAAACGGACCGCTTTTCTGAGCATCATCTTCGAGCATCTGCCACAAGACTTTGCCCTTCGAGTTCGCAGCTGGTGATAATCCCGACGAATATCCACGCTGCGGTTCGCGAGCGGCGAATTTGCGAGAGCTTCGCGAAGCTACGTCCATCGTGCCACGGCAAAAGCTGCTCGGAAAAATGCAGGAAAGGATGAGGAGGAGGAGGAGGAGGAGGAAGAGGAGGAGGAGGAGGAGGAGGAGGAGGAGGAAGGGCAATGGAAGATGTAGGAAGAGGGCCGGGAAGTTCGCAAAAAAGATTCCGGCTGCTTTCCAGCCTTCGGACTGGTTTTGACTTGGATATCGGGGCCGAGGACTTCGGCTTATCTCCCTCGGCAGGGGATGGACGGAAGGGGATGCAACGGCTGGAAGCAGAAAATTCGGCGATGGGAAATGAAGATGCCTCTGGCTGTCTATAATGCTTCGGCTGAGACGACAAAGTGGAGGTTTCGGAAATCGAAAAGTCGAAGACGAGGGTGCGAACGACCGCGTATTGATTTACGCGCGATGGAAGCGCGCCGTGTTATTTACGAGCAACAACAAAAATCTCGAAACGCCCACGTCCAATTTTCACGCGTAACTTTATATGAAACAGCAATTCAACAGAATCAAGCGAAATTCAATCAATTAATCAAGCGAGAAGCTAAATGTAAAATATGAGAGCGAGGCGTCTCCTCTACAAAAACCTCAATTGAAAAAGCAAAGTATATTTAATTGTACAGCGTCAATTATAATATGAAAAAATTTACCTTTATTGCGCGAAATATAGATATAACGTACTCTTTCTAAAAATATAAATAATTTCGAGGAAGTTTCCAAGATTGGATATAATTTACAAAAATTTACAAAAAGATTATTTTATAAAAATAATTTCTAATTAATTACAAAAATGGTTTTAAAAAATTGCAAATCTTCTTTACTTCTTTCTGTTTTCGATGTACTAGAAACCGAAAATAATAGTTCCTAGCTTATCTCGAAGAATCTTTATTTTACAATGTCGAGTAAGATTATATACTTTTCCTTTCCATTTCCTCTTTTTTTCTTTTTTAACACAAGCGTGAATTTTTTGACTGCTAAAACGATGTAATTACAAGAACAGAAGGATTGTTTTAATTGCAATTAATACATGCGCCGCGGCTACTGTTTTTGATGTTATCGCGGAAATACCAGTAATTATGTAAAATATTATCGGCGCACGTTACGCGTACCAGAGCTTCAGCTCTCAACGCTTGTTAGCACGATTCAGTTTAGCGCAGGTACTTCGCATTGCACACAACACCTCTTGACTATATCGTCTGCAAAGTTCCAGGCACACACTCGTTGCAGGTGAGCAGGGAATGTGGAAAGCCGGGCATTGCCAACCATGTCATGCGAATTATGCTCTCCTACCAGCTATGACATTCCTCGCGAATGTAAATTAATCAATTTAATCCTTAACTGGTGCTTTGGTTATAAGCACCCACAATTAGCTACTACGGCTGTGTTGTGCTGTCACAATATATCGCTGTTTTTCTTTCATAATAAACACCAGAACTTTACTTCGACGCAATAACGCGGATTGGACATTATGGAAGAAAAAAAAGATTTCAGATAAGAGATGAATTTTGATTTTATTTTTCCGTCTCTCGTCTCTCGTCGACGTTTGTAAATTGAACTTTTACACTACTATATTCTCCGAGATATCTAAAAATTTAAGACACTCGTGATCAAACATTCTTTCGTTCAACGATATGGTTTCGCAATCGGGTTTTGCACTTTTGCAGTAGCCTGGTTTCGCGCGATAACGTTGCTCAAAGAGATTCGATTTCGGTACACCATACGTTCCTTCGATCCATGTCTCTCGCACATTTCTTTCATCCGTAGAAGCAAAAGTCCAGTTCAGAGGAGGATCGTGAAAGGCAAAATAATGGAATCAAAATCGACCCAGTCTCTTTGCCGATTTCAAAAAGGGAGAAAACAAATAACGGCGGGTTATTCGCCATTTATTCCAAATCGTTTCTGTTGCACGTAATCAAAATTTACATACTGAGAGAATCGAAACAATTTTTCGCTTCCGAAGAAAGGTAATCGGGTGATGTCACACAGGCATCGCGTGATCAGCAATTAATTTTCGTTAAAAATAAAGATTTGATGAGCAATATAAAGCAGGCATTCAGCGGTTGTTGATACCTGATCAAAAACTCCGCAGTTGGTCTAGCCGTGATTAATTTCACCATACGTCGAGGCGAAAGAAGACGGGAACAGCGAAAAGAAGTAAAAACTGGACGGAAAACATCAACCAATATAAAATATCTTATGAAAAATTAAAAGTATCTGAGTTTCTTTCATATCGTTTGACAGATTTCCGAACGAGCGAACAGATGAAAATCCCACTTATTGAGAATTCCGCAGATATATGTTTTGCAAATGCCGTTCTGCTGTATATACGAAGAACACCCTTCACGCTCGTAGTTTCATATATTTTCCATAAAAATAAGAAAAGAATGATATGCCCTGTTGTTCGAATTTTTGAAGTTTGAAAGGTAATTTTAACTCCAGAAAACCGTTTCCTGGCCGTAAAGATAAATTACCTCAGCTAACTTCATTAACTATGGACTTCTTATTGTAGTTTAAGCCTCAGTCGACGGTAAAGGTTATTAGCCCGCCTCGATATTCCGCGCGCATGTTTTCGTAAACAGCTTTTTCGAAGGGGGCTTCACGAATCGCGTAGTTGGCTCCGAGCGGTACCGCGAGATTTCCCGGGGAAATGAAACCGGTTACAAATCATCAAACGTTACGGGCTCCCCTCGAAGCCGATGCACATTCAATTCCGGAGTCCGTCGTTGTCAAATCCGTCGATTTTTCCCTATCCCTTCGCGCAAGGGCGTCTCACCGCGCCGCCGGTGCGCGGTGTCGGGAAAAGGGGTCCGGGATCCCGGCGACAAATCACGCGCGACGCCCTTCAAGTCTCGCGAAGCGTACGTAAAATGTACACGAGATAACCGACTGTCTGCTCGAGTCTGCCTGACGTTTTTATCTGGCAGCCGGTGTCTCCGTGAAACACGGAGAGGATGTCCGAGGATGTTTACGTGAACGCGCTTTTGTCAAAAACCGTCACTCTCCGTCTCTTTCTTTCTCTCTCTCTTTCCCCGAGATCGCGTCCCATCCTTACGGCAATATCGCGCGTGGTGATCACTCTTGCACACCCTCGCACTCAATTTCCTTTCGATACAACAACGGAGTTCGCAGTGAATCCAATATTACTAATTGCACTTCGCAGGGAAGCACGCGGTTGTACAATTGTTTAGTAGTTATATATAAATATATATATTAAGTCATAAATTTATATATAAAAATTAATAAACACTTTTCATTTATCGTATCGGAGTTATCGACTCAAATTGACGAAACTCATTAAAAGTCATTTAAATGGAAAGCACTTTTTCCCTCTTTGGGTCATTGACTCGTTTATTGCTTCGCAATATGTCGCTCTTATATAATTGAAGGCTCTTATATTGAAGACTCTATGAATAAAGTTTCAAGATTGATAAATTCGTCGCTACTAAAAAACGTACGAGATGAGTAAATCAACCAAGTTCATTGCGTACTACACACCGTTATGTTATAATAAAGTTTGGAAAGAGGGAAAGAGGAAAAGAGGAAGAGAGAAAGAGGAGAGCCACAAACTCTCTCTTACCGTATACATGTACTAACTTCTTCTCAAATAGATGCCGGCCGGCAAAGCTTTTTCCCGGTATATGTAGAATAGATCGCAGTTTTCCTCCTTCTTTTCTTATTCGACGCTAAGAACCCTCCCGGATCCGGAAATGGGATGTCTCTTGTCGCGACGGCGTGAAAGTCGCCGTGAAACTTTGAATTTGCAATTTACCTCCGGAAGGAGGCCTTCTCTCCCTCGGTCGCTCTACCTCCTGCGAAGCGAATTCGAATTTGTACAAGAAAGATTTACCGTGTAAACAGAATTACCAACTCCGCCGAGCGCGCGGATACGATGACGCGACGGGTTTTTCCTACTTCGCTTACGCCTCGCGAATTTTTCAGATAAATTTGACGTCGCACAGGGGCACCGAGTAACATAAAATTGGTAGAGAGAATTTCGCGAAACAAGAAACGTAATAATAATTGCATGTATATGTATAGTAGTGGTCGTAGTTACTGCATTAATTTCTTTTAAATATAACAATGTCTCTTCGTTTCTCTAATTTTACAAGTAATTTCTAACAATCAGTAGATTGGCTGTTATAATATTGAGTAAGCTTTCATACTAATTATTTTCATTAAGAGAGAATAGATATTAAATCGATAACATTTGTGAGTGGTAACGTGAAACTGACCAAGTTTGACATTAATTGTATCTTGATACATAGCCCGCGGAAGCAGGGTATTATAGATCAGGGTATTATAGATCCGACATATGTGTGTAAAAGGTATAGAGCAATATATAGGCGAGACCACACCACACATACACGCAAGGACGGAGTGACTATAGCGGCTAGCACTGAATATCCCAAACTTCCGAGAATTTCACCGCTTAATTAATACAGGCGAGTTGCGCGTAATACGTCCCGTTTTTGCTCATAAGTTGAGTTTTGTATTGATTTTTTGAGATAAAATTATTAATAAAATGCAAGCTGCGTGCTCTCCCAAATTAATATACAGAAAAATAAGTAAGTCAAAATGTAGTCAATGTTTTATGTTTTAAAGAAACTGTAGTAACGAGAAAAATTTAGCTTTAGAAGTCGGAAATAACGGATCACTTTAACCGATCGTGATTGCAATTTAATTTCAAGATACGATGAAGTGGTTTCACGGATTGCGTACTGCAATGTCAGGTGGAGGATCATCGGTGGGGAGATCGGATGCCGCAGCATCCGAGCTCCCGAGAATTCCATTGCCTGATTGATATGTGTCAAGCCTGCCGCATGCACCATTGCCTCGCGGCCAATACCCGACGGCGCGGCGTGCACACGCCACGTTATAGTCATATCCCCGTATCACGAATCGCATTAAAGCCCCGGCAATCAGATTCGAGCGACGCGCGCGTGGCCGCGAAACGCGAGCCAAATTAATCGCGATGGATCCCGAAAATCCTGAAAATCCGCGACGATTTTCCGCGAAATCGGTGTCAACCGCCACTCAATTTGGAGCGTGTGCGACGCGAGAAATATCTTTTATTCGTGCTAAAACAGACAAAAAAAGAGGAAAAAATCGTTAAATATCGTTCACGCGATCAAAAAGTTTAGTAATGGAAAAATCCTTTTTACGTATATTCTTTGTGTACCTATATACATTGAAAAAAATGTTGTGACCCGTTTACCTTTCCTTTATGATTCCGCGTAATCTTTGTATTTATATAAATATACGTGTTTGAAAGAAAACGTTACAGAGACGTACTTATAGAAAATAAAAGAATACGTGCTTCAAGGGGTGTTTAGACTTCCACTCGCGTGAAACGCTTCGAGCACGGTCGACCGCGTGGTACCATTACCATGTTGACCTAAACTTCGATCTCAACTGCCGCGAAACTGAACACGTTCTAAATCGTGCCCTTTGTATTTTCGGAATTTCGAAAAGAAGAGTAATGTTCCTCTCGTTCCCCTCGACTCGTTGTCCGCGACTCGTGACAATCGCAAGGCGCGGAACGGAGTAAAACCAACCGTCTCTATAGCCGCCGGATCCCGATAAACCCTATTACGGCCGTCAACGGTGCAGAGATCGAGAGAGGGAGGGCAATAAGGGGGGGGCCATTCCTCGAAATCCTCTAATGGCGAGAAAAGTTTACGGCCGGCGGAAATGAAAATCTCGGACGGCAGTATCGACTCGCTCCGTTTCCTTACTCACCCGCTCGGCGCTCTCTCCTCGTCTCGCGTCTTGTACGCGTTACATACGTTACGACGATGTTAGCCCACGATGCATGTGCATTTGTGTGCACATGCACGTATGTACCTTACGCAAACACGCCCTCCACATCTCGAGGTCGCTTGGCCCCGGGCTAAGAACGACACAGACGAGAGGCAGAGGGACGAGCGGAACATAGGTCGAGGGTGAGATTGACGTGGAGTGGGCGTTGACTGCCAGGGTGTTTTACCTTTCGCGCGGTAATTTATTTCGTGGTTTACTCCCTCCCCCTCGCAATCTCTCCCGTCTCGTCCCACCGAATTTCCACTTCGTCAGGTAGAACTAACTGGCTGTAGCTGAATTCCTTATCAATCGTAGGAGCGTTGCAGCTTTTGTCCGGGTTAGTCGTTGTTTAAAAGGGTACGGTCTTTCTATAATTCTTACACGCGAGGGCGTTTTCAAAAGAACGCTCCGCCTGCGCGATTATACGGCTTCGCATTCAGACCTACGAGAATGCGCTCCCGTAGAGCGGGTCTCTCAATGAACCCCCCCGGTGAAAGAAAATTGGAGGATCCAGATTTCTATTTTTCCACCGCTCGACTCGCATGGCCCCGTTCCTCCATATCCATTACGTCAGCATGCCGCCATTTGCATGGTCAGTGTATGACAACGCGGCGAGCGGCTGTTCGTGTAGATTAATTAATTAGTCCGCGCTCCAAGAATTAAAATCGGAGAACGCTGACTCTGAAACTAATAATGAAGCCCACCGAAGCCCACTAAATTAACATCATCTGAAACGGCCAGATACTTTCGGACGACATGAATAATTGAGTATGTTTAATTATGGAAAAGTTTACTTTCTCGATTAAAAAACGGTGGGGGGCGAAACATTCTTCGTGCACGGGGAGGGGGAGAGGCTCAGAGGGACAAATAATAATAAAACAAAATTCCGTTCTTCGTTTAATATTCGTTTAAGAGTTTGCTCTCGAGCAAAAGTTATACGGTCGAGCGGATAAAGATTTAATGGCGAATGACGCGGCGCGCGTCTCGACGCGGTTCAACCGCTTGATACATTCCAGTTTTCGATTTTCGATGTGCCAATAATGGCGTCCCCAGTCGTCTCCCTTTCAGCCCATCCCATTCCGGCTTCGATTCGCTCTAACTAATCCGTAGTAGTAGATGTACCGGTTCGCTCTGCCGGCGACTGTATGCGAAAATTGAAATCCGATAAAAAGCCCACCGTAGGTAGTCCGTAATCATGGCGCACGTCCGGGAACGCGTCGCGCAACAATATGGACGTTTTTTAATCGAAACTTTAATTACCGTCGCTATCAAACGTTGCAATGCCGAGACCACGTGTTCAGATAAATTAAATTGCCAAGATGACGCACGTACAAGTTATCGGCATATTTCGAGGACTTGCATCGTGGGACGGAGGACGGAATACGTTTGATTATTTATAACGGTCGATATGAATTAAATTGAAAAGATTACGGGGCGGAAATGCTGGGATGACGGCTCTTAGCGACTCGAGGTCGAGGGCCATAAAGCGCGGGGCGCTTTCGTGCTGTCAGTGACAAACATCCGTCGTCGGTACCACGTCGCAATATTAATAAACAATTAGCCGGGATCTATGTGCGAAAGCAGCGCGTGGGGCTTCGAGTGCTGGACGTTGGTCGCTGTCTGTCAGCCCGCAGGCAACACCGAGCAAATAAAGCCGCCTAACGTGCGTGGGAATTTATTGGCTGCCGGAAGGTGGTGCGGAACTCGACCAAGAAACGTATCGATTTTCTCAGAATTATCGGGTATTCCGAGTTTTGTCACGTGAGTAAAAATTGCGGGACAAACTGTCCTCCTTCCTATATCTCCACTCCATCTGATATATTCCGATTTATATATATATATAATATATATATATATATATTAAAATAAATGGTTGAGCGCAAAAATTGAGGTTTTAAGAATATTTATCTTTATAGGGAGAATAACGAAAGGTTCTTAAGGAACCTAAATCTCGCGTGCCACGCGCAATGTCTGTTTCCACAAGATCTGGTTACTGACCACAAGCTGTTTCGGAACAAGCCGTTACGTCACGTTTCCGTCCTCATCCACCTCGTACCGAAACCGCTACCTTCGATTCTCGTCAGATAACCCCCATCGCACACGCGGCCGCCATGTTTCACGATCCTTTGGTATGCTCAAGAACTTCCAACAAGCTGTTTAAAATTTGGCTATACGTTATAAATAATTCTCCATTACATACATACTCCACTATATATATCTCGTGATTTACCTAGTTTATATATCAAAATTAATGCGATTTTGCGTTCGCTAAAAACAACGAAAACAGAAGAGAACAAAAAGTCATCTCTCTACGTAATAACCGTTGTACGGCGTTAGTTATTGATTATTAAATGTTTCGCGTTGCAGCTCTCGCTTCTTATTTTCACAGCGGGTCGCGCGCACGAATCGATAAGTGATTTATCGGCTCGTAATTATGGAAGGCGCAATCCGTAAACGCTTTTTCCGTTCTGAATCACCGTCTGATTTGACATGTGAAACGCACGCGATTGCCCTAGGCGCGATTCAATCCTATTAACGAGTCAGGTGGACGTAGACAAAAGTATTGATCATCGACGAGTTCGGCGGGCCCTCGAGATGCCCCCCTCCCTTTCTCCTACCCCTTTCTACCGTTCGTTCCCTTTTACTCCTCTCTTCCGACTCTCCGTTTCTCTCGTTCGTGTGCGATTGCCCCATTGAAATTCCCAACGCTGCATATTAATGCCGCCATATAAATCCAGCTGCTAACCGCCCTCTCAGCTTACCCCCTCGAAGGGAGAGAGGAGGTATATTCCCTCATCGAGGAGGGCCTTCTCGAGTGTGTCGCCTCACCGGATAATCTTGGCCTGGAATTTCGTGAGGCCTCAAAATTGCGCGATTTGTACGAAACGCTGACTGACTGAAGACGGGGACTCGCGTCTTTGCACATATCGATCTGGAAGTATCTTCTTGTCGACTGCACGCGCGACGCTTTTTAGTCGCTATATACCTAGCTATATAAGTCAAGTCTTGACACAAGTCTCATCGAGTGCGTTTACTTGAGCTACTTAAAAGTGATCTACGATCGCTTTCCGACAAAATTTCTCGGCGTTCTTTTTTTTACGTTATTCTTTTTAAACCCTATTAATATTCATCATTAAACACATTTGATTGTTCCACAATTAAAATGTTTATATCGATTATACCGCTTAAAATTGAGAAAAAAAATATTCTAATTTGCACACCTGCAGTTCGACTCACGCTTCGTTATCGCTCAAACTATATAAAGTTCCTAATTGCCTCAGCACTTTATGAAATGGACGAATTTGCGATAGTTGGTAATTTTGGACACCTTATAAAGGAATGAGTCACAAGTTGCTCATCCGCAGGCGTTGAAATATTAACGCAATTTCCAACACGATTTGTTAATTATCGACAGGCGGCGTGCCATAATGACTTCGTCGTGCATACTGATTAGAAAGCCGTGTATAATTGACGAGCGAAATCAGCAATATTATTAATTGATACGTTGATTAGAAACTCTAATTGCACGTCAACTTCTAGCGACTAATCCATTTTCGTTCGCGAGCGCGAGCGCGTCGCTTTCGTCGAAATTAATGAGAGTTTAAATCGATTTGTACGGCAAACAAGGTCGCGGACGTTCCCGGTCGATTTGAAATAATTTATCAAAATTCAAAACACTCAATTTTCCAAAAACCAATCTTGAAGTGTTCGAATAACCGCGATGGATTGAACATTATAGTGTGTGTATGTGTGTATCTGTGAGAAAAAGAGCGGAAGAGGGGGAGAGGGGGCTTGCGTAACTGTCGGAATCGAATTATCATCCGTGAATTTAGTTTCACGTTTGATATCTGCTTCGATTTCGAATCCATCTTCTCCCGACAAGTTTCGCCACGCCAGCAAAACTGCTCTCGAACTTGGGCGAATTCTCGCTGTTAACTATGGCATGCGAATTGAAATCGAGCCTGAATCCATTCGGCTGTAAAGAAGAATGCATTTTATTGCCCAAAAGAACCTAATGGACTGCGTGTGGGTGTGTATCTATATATCGAGATGCGAGATAAATTCAGAAAATACATCCGACTTATCGATCGCAATTCACATGCTTTGTTCTTGTCCAGCAGCCACTTAAAAGTGAATTTTTAATTAACCTTTTGAGTCGGTATTTCCTTTAAAACGGTATAAACAAGTTCTTCTGAGTTTGTCAAACAAAGTGTGCCATACGCGGTTAAATAATCTCAAAATGGTACATAAAGATTAAGACGTATCAAATAGCGTTAATTTATTTTTATGAGAAAGTTAAAAATCGTCTTAAAAAATTCTGATAATAATAAATCTATCAAAATCGTTTATATCACTGAAACAAACCACGGTATATTTTATTCAGATAAAATTTAAGCGATTCTTCAGGACGTTAATATAATCATATGTATGTTCATAAATTTTAATAATAAACAATAACGATATTACAACAAAATTATAGGTCAGAAATTAGATTAGTTTCTCTTGTTTCGATGATTGATTTGGTTTCCGGTATATTCCCCATCGTATGGGGCCAATCTCAGGCTTTTTCGCAGAGTGCGCCTAACAGCATGCTACATACGACATTAATTAAAGCGCTTAGCAAAGCTCGTTATCGAATGAGTCGTTAGCAACTCTACCGGTTATATGCCGAGGTTGCTCGTTTCAGCAATATCATACGACAGCCTGGAATGTTACAAACGCAACAATACAACGAGAGCGCAACGGTGCATTCGCATACACGCTTGTTAGTGTAGCTACCTTAAAATTCGACCAAAAACTCACTAAAATCTATCAGACATATTCGTGTAGATTCACTCTGGCAAATATTTCCAAAAAATTCAGTTACACCGATCCGCATCGATAATTAAAAGCGCGCTTATACTTTTTCAGGTCTGTCATATTTTTTGCAAAGATCGTATTAGAATTGAGATCTTTCTAGACTCGAAACTCGAAGAAGTATTTCGCGGCTCAATAATAAACGTTAGCATGTCAAGTCTGTTCTGTAAAAATATACGTAAATCAAAAACGACTTCAATAACGCTATCCCTTTATATTCAAAGCTCGTTACGTTCATCAGGCTGAAAAGCTTTTACCGAGATTCCATTCCATCAATAAAATGGCCAATCATCCAAGTAGTATCAACGTCCAGCTATGAACATTAAATTGGCCGAAATAATATATTGACAAAGATATAGGCATCCTTTGCTTAAATTTTTCAAAATCAGCATTTTAAGATCTGAATATATGTATATAAAATCGAATACAAAATTTCACAAAATAAAAGCGTTTTGCAAGATACAAAAGATTTAAAAAAATGTAATATTATAATAGAAATATATTATTTATGCATTTTTTTGATAACGTACAAGTTCTAAGAATCTGTACGTTTTCTTTCCTTTGTTACTCCTGTTATATTAAAAGCCCTTATAAAATTTCTATAATATTTTATTCGTTTCGTGAGTCACTCGATGGTAAGCCATAGGGGGAATTCATGGACAGGTCGTATTTGAGCGTGCTCAAAGGCAGGAAAATGCATAATCCTGCCGCGAATGCCACGGAGAAGCTAACTGTCCCGGTAAATATTTGAATTTGGAGATTGAAAATTTTAATTAAAGATCGGCTATATAACCCAGCGGGTGAATTCATTGCCAATTAGTAATTAGCAAAATCCTGTTCGGCCATAGGCTCGCGCACATCCGTCCGCGCGATGTGCAAAAACCATTATCCGTATGGCGTTGTGGATGTGCGAGTTTGTTAAATGAAGGGAATTTTAACGGTACACGTCGGCCAGCAATAGCGGCATTAAATTTCACAAGCGACTCGCGCGAAATTATTACTCGATTTATCGCAGAGCCGAGATGCTTTCATCACGCCATCATTATAATGCATTGCCCGTTTATTATTCCGCTGCAGAAGGTCAGTCGAGCACCCGGTTCATGTCAATAAACACGCGAGACTCAACTCACGATAAATCACGTTAACGAGAGAAAGAGAGAGAGACAGAGAGAGAGAGAGAAGGGTAGAAATTCCTTAAGAAATGGAATGTAGAAGATATTATCGTGCGACAAAGATTTTAAAATGGAAATACACAAGCACTGTTTCATTGCGACATCATCATTTCGACGCAAGTAAGAACACAAAAAGTCTCTTGTGTTCCGTGCTAATTCGTGCCTCTTTGAAAACCGAGATTAAAATCTTGTTTCCGAGACGGAGGAAGAAAAAGAGAGAAAAAGAATTATTTTTCACATTAATATCCGCGTAATAATATCTGAGTATTTCCGGCTAAATCGTAACGAAGAATTCTCATTAGGTCCTCCTACCGCGCGGGCGGTATCGGCGTATAGAGGGCCCAAGCAAGAGTCGCGTGTATTATATGAAATTATATTACCGTTATGCGGGATTAATTTACACATTCGCTCGCAACGCCTAGCATATAATATCGTGCTTCATATCATTGTAAATGAAACTCTTGAAATTTGTTTCTACCTGCGAACGACGTAGAGGACGGTTTGCGTAGATGACTTTTTATCGATTACATTTACGATATCCAGTTGTTCCAACAAGATCAGATCGATAAAGGTACATTATTTCTGTCGGTTTATTCAAAATGTTAACATATATAAATTGGCATATCGGTATACAAATATAATTTATACATTAGCGTAAACCTTGTAATTATATGCGTTACCTACGTGTAACGCAATTAAAATTGCTTTAATTGTAACCCTCGTAAAACGCCTCGCAATTTAAGCTATACGCAACGTCAGGACAGAAATCTTAGCGTAATATTTGAAATCACTAGCGGAGCGCAGTCCGCCGTGTGGCAGATTAAAATTTATAATATTAAAATTTATAATATAATTACGCGCGGTGTCATTAAGGGGAACATGGAAAAATGCAATCACGTAAGCCCGCACGCCGTGCTCATATATATAATCTACGGTACTTCGCGCCTTGTTAATTACCGGCTGCAAGCATGAAGGCGGACTCTTTTGATTGCGCCTTATTAAATTAATGCCGACGTATCTCGAAGACAAGAAAATGGAAAGTTTACGACGAGGAAAAGAATATTGATTACGATATTGCTTCAGCATACCCTTTGGAGCCGATTATAGAGCGATATAAAACAGCGCGCTGAAACCTTTGACACTGCGAACGTTTTATTTTTATATTCATGTTTTTATGCTGATTCTCTAACAAACAAGAACATTAAATTAGAATAAGAAAAACGTTCAAGAACTTATCGTGCACGTTAAAATATTGAGAGAAAATAGCGTCGTTAAATGTTTCTTTAAGAGAAAGAAGGTCCGTCGAATAATGATATCCATTAATATTTTCACCAAATCAATTCGAAATTCGTTAAATAATCCGTAAATGCATGGAAGGCACCTCGTTGGCAATTCTTGGTAATAAACGTAGTACATGCCAACATGCCATATTTATATGTAGGCACGGTGTATTAAATTAACAGGATTAAACGTGCAGTGGAAGTAGGGGGCGGAAGTCGACTTTGTCACATCTGTGATTGCGCCAGCCTCGATCGCACCGTACCTCTTTCGTCTTTCTCGTCACCGGAGAGACTTTGCCGCGAAACTTTCAGAATTTCCGGGAGAACACGCCACGTCGAAATCCAGATCGAACTTAACGTAGTGTGGCAAGATCGATCCAACGTTCCCATCGCGTCGCGTCGCGCTGCGCCGCGCCACGGCCCACGGGGAGAAAACTTTTCTGTCTCATCTTCCACGGCCTTCCACGATCAACTTTGTCTTGAGGGCCCTTCAAGTTTTGCCGCCGCACAAGAATTACCTTTGCTCTCGAGCCCCTCGTTCATCTTCGTAGCAGCAAAAAAAAACGAGATCCGGTGAAAAGCTAGACCTACTCGCGTCTACGAGTAATCGTGATTACGATATAACTAGCTGTAAAAAGGAGAAAAGATCACCGCGCCAAAGGCAAGATATTTCAATCTCTTCGGAAGATTTTTAATCAACTTTTCAAAAAATTTGAATCGATTTTACTTGAAACAGCGCTATGAAAGAAAGTAAATATTTTATTTAATAAATTAAGTAGGTAGAGGGTATGGCACTATACCATCAAGTACATGCGTTCTCGAGTAGCGGGCATTAAAAGGATTTGGCAATTACATAGCGAGAGTGCTACGGCTTCATCCAATAAGAGCGAAACCTCCACAGTACGACCTATAAACATGGCGTGCCGTCGAAGATAGAAGCCTATTCACGTAGATGGCTTTTCTCAAACCACCGCACCGAGCAAAAAGTAGCTTCTAACGCGAAACACTTCGTTTTATCGAACACAAAGGGCTTAAGTGACTCACCCCATTTACCTTCTTCCTCCACTGCCATCACTTCCCTTCTGGACAACGCACTCGATCATTTCGTAATGCCTAAAGGCCACGCATTCTGACCCAAAATGAACTAAAATGGCGAGCTTTCTTCCGATTTCGTCTCATGCGATCGCAATATTCGAACGTAACGTCTTGAAACCGATTTTTCCACTTACGAGACAAAGAGACGTGATCAGACCAGTCGAATCATCGTTGCACGAAAATGCCAAAGTACAAAATATTTAATCCTCCTTATACATATTTTACCATCTTACAAAGTTCCGTTTACTTTCATAATGTGCCTGAAGTTATACAACCTAATTATCAATGCTAATTAGTGCAGTAAGTAATGAAGATTGATCGAAAAAATATGTATATATTTTTTTAATTTAGTTGCGCACAGTGTCTATAGTCGGACAGTTATCCAAGATAATGTGAACAAAGTAATCTCAAAATTTGCAATTCGCGTTGCTTAAGGGGGAATACCCAATTAGAAAGTTCGACAAAATTGATTGTTCAATTTTTGCATTCCAAGCAAGGTAGAGGACTTATATTATGGACCTGGAATCGATAATTCTATAAGTAAGTTGAAAAATTTTCGCGATTTATTCATTGTTCAATTTTCAAACGCGTTTTTCTCGAAACCATGTTAAAAATCGGTGACCAAAATATCTCGGCAACCACTGAACCGATCAATTTGAAATTTATAGAGGTTATTCTATACATAATTATCTAGTCTTTGTCGTAGGATTTTTTTTTAAGTGACTTAGTTTTTTTTTATCGGCAAAATAAACCCGAATTTTTCCCTGAAAATCGAACCTTTAAATTCAAACGCCCACCATTTTGTCAAAAATTGATATTTTCAAAAACCCCTACGACAAAGACTAAATTATAGTGTCAATTTTAATAATCTTTGTGGTTTTTTTTATTCTGATGATTACAAATGAAATGGGAGTGGTCACCGCGGAGGACCTTTTTTTTTGCGGCAGTCGACAGAACCCATGAATACTCCGCCAATATTGAATATTTTTTAATAAAAAAAATTTAACATATTCTTAAAAGTGTGTACTTTCATGTAGAAAAAATATCAATACCATAATTCATATAGGTTTCCTTTAAAAAATTCACAAAAATTGCCTTTTTTTCGCGCTTCTAATTGGGTATTCCCCCTTAAGTTAAGTCGCATTATCGTGTAGGACGCACACGAGATTTTCGAAAGAATACAATTTCCGCGCTCTCTCCGTTCTCCCTGACAAAAATGTCGAAGAATTATATCGCGGTGGAGGTGCGCGAAATCTTTCGCCGCTTATGTACCGACAGTCATGGCGTCTGATTCAATATTCGATATCCGATTTTGATTATATTGATTCAATCTCAGCTGCGATTCATCGCGGGGCGCGATCTCTCTCTCTCTCTCTCGATTTCCTTATATTAATATTATTTCTCCCCCTCCTCCCCCCCCCCCCGGGACTGCCCGAGAGATTACGGGTCTCTGATTTCGGTCTTACACAGAAATGAACACGGGTGAAAATGGGATATTTATTAAATCAACGTTACCCGACGAGATGGGAATGGCTTCAACCACTGCGACACTTGTTAATAATTAAATTTAATTCCGGCACTTTTCGATTACGGACCTGCGTGCACCAGTTGACCCAACTAAAGAGAAAGAATTCGACGCGGAGCCAATTATTTTGTTTTATAAAAACCACTCAATTCACAAATCCAATTAGCGGAAAGAGACAAGAGAGAGGGGCGAACGATAAATATAGGAATTATAGAGCTTTAATACAACAAAACCGCAGGCACGAGAAAGCTGTGGTATAAAAATATATGCCTCCTATATTAAACTACAGAATATTATAACATATTTGAAGCTCGTTAAAATCAGATAGGAGTAAAGTTCTCTTTCTCTCTGTCTCTCTCTCTCGCTTTCGCCCTTTCCTTTAAAACCGATAAAAGGACCTAAACTTAATGTTGTTAGCAGGATTAATGAAGAGTATAAAGAAAGACCTCGCGTGTAATAATTTGTTCGTTAAATAAGAAAAAAAATTGTTTTGAATTGCACTAACTACCTGTGGGATAACGCTATCTATAAAATATTTATTATATTTCGTTTTACACATCACATATTGCAATGACAATCTCCCTCGGGTCAGAGTAGCGTCCATTTCGAAAAGGCCGATCATTCGCTGGGTATAGGCCGCGCAATCAGCGACATGCATATACTGTGAACCAATTGCATTATGGCGTGTCGCTGGTCGAACTTTCCGCTGGTTCATAACCTGCCTAACTCCCGAGTTCGACCGGCCGTTAATTGCGAGACAATAATTGAGTTTGAAGACACGAAGACCAGAGGTGTTCCGCCTGACATTGCCATCTCGCTGATTTTCCTTGGGCAACTACCGTCTCACTTCCATCGCGTGTTTATCGATGTCTTACAATTAGATATTTCTCGTGAGCTTCTGATGCACTTGAATCCTCCTCGACATTCAATTTTTAATATTAGCGTAAAAAAAAAATATATACATATCATGTATGTACTTTTCATCTGATTGTGAGACGGTGCCAGATCATAAAGAATCAAGTCGGCAGCTTAATTGCATAGGGGTAATGGTAATCCCGTCGTATTTAAAGAGACTGCAGTGTCCAGGCGGATAGAAAGTTCAATGTTTAATTTTAACTTTTGCAGAACTTGCCTGCAGGGACTTTATTGGGAACATATAACCGGTGTCTCTCCAGAGACGCGGATAGGCTGATGACAATTTCTGCGCTCGCCGACAGAGTCCTCGCTCATGTTTCTATTTATTGCGATAGCAATGTTATTTATTCGGGGAAACAATATAACTTAATTAACTTCTAATTTAGAATATATTTTTAACTGTGTTTAAGTTTTATTATTTAATCGATCCCGACAAGACACCTCTATTCGTAAAAATGTAGAATTTCCACTTGTACATAATTATACATATAATCAGCGCGTTCTTCGAATTGCATTACAGAGTAATGTCCGGTCAAGTCAATTTCGAAATGTTAAAATGTGATTAATATCGTTATTGCACTTATATGAGCCTTATTGTCTTTTTATTGTTAATTAATGCGCGGACTTGCGTCTGTTCCTATATGTGGCCAATAGATCGTGTCCTGTCGCGGAATCCATCACTCTGATGGTAAGCTGCTCATTTTGTCGAGTAAATTGACTACGTGCACGAAATATCCTACCTCGCGGTTACCGAACGGCTGCGAGCGGACATGGACGAAAGGCGGTAAGATTAACGCATCTGGGAACAAAACGAGCTCGTCGAAGGCGAGCCGCCATCGTTCTTGAGCGGATACATCCGAGAATCCTCGAAGATGGCCACGCAACGACGAGGATAAATGTGGTATCCTGCTGGAGAGATTTACGAGGGAAAATTGAATATCGTCCGAGTGCTTGGCAGCCCGTATATTTTTCTGGAAAATTTCTAGGAAAAGAAGGGTATAAAGAGGCTACCGATTTTTATTTAATCTCGGCGGTATCTCTGATGATATTTTTACTTCTTTCTCAGATTCGCGGACAGCTGAGGTAAAGAGAGAAACCGTAATGATTATATGATAGCTAATGAATTACCTTACGTTAGGCACATAATTGTCAGATTGTCTATCATCTACCGCGCAACATTTATTTCCTATAAAATACTGATGGTAATTATGATCGTCTACTTGATATTTTTTCTATCTTTCATGTTTAATATTTACATTCGATGTATGCAGATTGCGGGGAAGCAATCGCGGAAAAAATTTTTTTTTCATACGCCCGGGGATCAGGATACATTCCCTCGGTTTACTCAGATAATATTTTTTCCCACCGTGTAACCGATTAAAAGTACTTGCCCGTAGGGGCGGACTTGAAATCCGATTCGAAATCTCATTCCCCGCTGGGAAATAAGTGCCGGCAAATGAGGGAAGATTTGATAAAAAGAAAGCGGATTTTTAGTTATCTTTCTTATACATCCGCGCGGTATCCTATAATAGTTTTCTTCTTTTTTCACCAATAGGTTCCCTTCATCGATTATCTTTATTTCATTCGTCGGGGTCACAGACAGAAAGTTCTCCGTTCTCGAGAGAAGAATATATAATTTCGTGCCCCGAGTCTCATGACTTAAGGAAGCATTATTTCCTAAATGCAAGGAGCATTTTCGTATCTGTAAACTCGAATTCAAAATGAAGGTTGGGTCAACTTCTCACTAGACGCGCACTAATATTCATTTAACGAAACCATCTACAGGACGGAAACTACCCTCGACCTATATTTCCTATATTACTCACACGTACGTAAAAACGCACGTACGGATGTAGAAGTAGGTTATCCCCGCGACATTTCCGCGCCGATGTACTTCATATGCACCTATAAATTATGTGACGAAAAATTATATTTTTCTCGCACCCGGCTTTATATTCCTTCCATTGTTTCTTATGTCTAATAAAGCCCGTCTAATAACTTCACAATTCCATTTTCTGAAACGGTGCGGTAAGCAAGTCATTTTTTTTTTAATTTTCTGTAATTTAAGATAATATAAATTAAATTTATATAATTCGCTGTACAATCTATTATACTAAGATATTATATGTACAATATATAATAAATCTAACTATTTGAAATAAGCGAGAAAATCAGTTTGTTATTTTAAGAAAAAAAAAATACAACGGTCAAAAATAATAAATTAACGTAAACTGCATTTTCCAACTAGAATGTCACGAACCTCGATTAGTCGGTAAGACATCGTCCAAAGGGGATCAAAGAAATTGAGCAACTGGTATTGTTCGCGTTTGGCGCGGCAATCGCGGAATGGTCTTGGCCGGGAGCCTAATTACCTCGTCGAACCTCGAAACACGCATCGTCTCGATGTATCATGAAGTAAGGATTGTTTTTGCAGCGTGTATAATTATAGATCAAGCGACCGGTCGAAACCGGCGAGGGATTCTCGATCGAACGAAGCGACGATCTCCTTTCTCGTCGAGGAACGCTCGTTATGCCGTGTAGCCGAAGACAATCTCCGAATAGTCCACTCGTTTCTACGATCGAGCACTGTTTTTAACTCTCTATCGGGAGGACACATCTCTCTCGCGAGGTCATCAGCCTCGAGGAGGCCTCCGTGAATTCGGTCATGCGATAGACTATCTTAAGAAATTCGATAACATAGATGAATTTTCTCTATCTAAAGAGCTACTTTAAAGTCTTCGCTCTCCAGTTTATTAATAATCTCAGGTTGGTCAGGATTTATATATTTCCAGGATATAACGTTCGCGGTTATAAATATATACTCGAAAATTATTGCATATGCATGGCATATATTACATTCAAAAGTTGTACTCTTTCGGATTGAAATATATTGCGTCTTCTGCAATTAGTTTAATCAAATCACATAGTTTATTATTGTTGCACAAAAACGCTAACTCTTTTTTAACGAGCCCTCCACCGCAATCAACGAATTCAAATCGCCCAGATTACATATTCCACATTTGTATGAAATAAACCAATGCAAAGCGCAATTAAATCTTTAACTGCTGGAAAATGAATTAGATAAAATTGAATTCGGATTAAATTACGCAATAGATAACACGTTGATATAAATATAAGCAAATGTTTATTTCATGGGCCGATGCTTGTGATAATTTTATATAATTTTGTTTTAATTACCTTTTTGTCGCGCGCTACTTTCCTGACACGACGGGTGGAAGGGTAAGCGCGTTCTTTTAAAAAAGAGACTAATTTATGCATCACTTTGTTTGAGGCACAAGCGATAAAAATATAATTTGAACTGTAAATCTATAAACGTCAAATGATGGATGATTGTTCAATATTTCATTGCCGAACTAAAAGCAGGTCACTCGTAAAATGATTATATTTTGTTTGGCAAACCGTAGCGAAACTTTTACAGTGATTTATTGGAAAGTAAAAGTCGCTGCCGTGACAAACAATCATAGACCACATAATTCTCAAGAATCTACAATCCTTTTTCATAAATAACGTCGGTTAAACACAGATCAAATTATAGAGATAATCTATAAATAATTTTTCCTGTTATTGATTAAATCTCTTAAAATGTTTTTCGTTTATTTTTTCTTCATTTAAATTAATTTTAAACTATAATAGTTATCTGTAAATTATTCCTCTTTTATTTTGTTTTATCTATAAATATTTTCTTCTGAGATGACACTTATAGTTTAAATAGATTCACGTATCGCAATACTAAATACAGGTAAGATATGACTTTTATTATTTTAATTTCTGATCAAGAAACAAAAGTATTTCTTTTTTTACGTTTTATTGTCGCTACAGTTGGAAAGAATGGGAAAGGCGTTTAAAAGACGAATTTCGAGCGAAGGCTTGAAATTCAAAGCACGGATCGTTAGAATGGCGCACTTGCGAGCTAAAGCGGCTAAAAATAAGAAATTAAGTTACGCGTTTCCCTTCGTCGCGCCCCTTTGATCTCTAACACGCCGGAATTCGATTTTTCTGCCAGCCCGTTTCAGGCCGATCCGACAAAGTGGAGCGTAAATTTCGCGTTTCCCCGCCAATTCGGTTCTCGCCAGCGTACCGCGGTTGATCCCGGACCTTTAAAATCTTTCCTTTTCCGAAGAAAAAATCGGTGAAAGGCCGTTTGATGCCGAGCAGACGTTGATAATGCGAAAGCCTTCTCCGCATAGTGCCTCGCTCTCGTCTCTAATGTTGCGTCGAAGATGAATGCGGAAGCGCCGGATGTTGTGAGGACGAAAAATCCAGGAATACTTTCCCGCGCGCTCGTAGAAACGTTGACACGAGAATGAGATGCGAGCGCGGTAATCCACCTCCAATTTGATTGGTATTGTGCTCTTTGAAGTCGACGTGGATGTGGATCACTCTCGCTGAGAGCTCTCATCCTTCACGTCTGATCCGTTCACGCACTCTCTCCGTATCCGTACTTTTTATTCCGGGCCAAGTCGCGGGATAAATAAAATTTTAACGCCGGAGACAAAAGCGGTGCGTGATTGTGAGTCGTGAACGGGATCTCAACGCCATTGTGTCGTTTCGAATCGGTCGAATCGAATCGTCGACTACAGAATAGTCGCGTCCGCGCGAGCCCCACTCGTTTACAAAACTATATATTAACCCATGGTCATGCATGTGACAATCGTGAGACGTCTCGCAAATAAAGCCACAATAAATTATCCGTCGATGTTTGCACGTCGTCGGGATCTCTGTCTCTCTAAAATCAAAATTATTTTCATTGCGAAATATCTCGGGTAATCTCGCCGCATTCGCTCCGACCGTTTCCTCTCGCAAAGAGTATAATAGCGTCTGCGTTCCTTCGTTCATCTTTAACGTCCGCGTGAGAGACACATGGAGCGTTTGATAAGACACTTATCAGCGTATTTTGTGGACATTCTGTGGAAATTCCGAGCGAGCTGAGATACGCGAGTTATTTTGCGCCCTGGTAGCACCATCTACATACAAATGTGTGCGCGCGCGCACACACATACTCTTTCTCTATCTCCATCTTTCAATCTCTTATCTATCTATCTATCTATTTATCTTTCTCTCGCGATAACGGACAAACAGAAGATAGCGGAAATACTTTCCCAGGTAGAAATGACGCCTCTTTTGATATATGCATACACACGCGCGCACGCACATACACATGCAAACACTTTCTGTCCCTCCTTTATCCATTCTACCGGCATCGCTCTTTCTCTTTCCCCCAAACTAACGTAACTAGAACAAAAGTTTCGACGCACACTGTCAACTGCCGCCGCGGCAAAGATAATGTGAAAGCCTCTTTGCACAGCTCACCGGTTTGAATCTTCCTTTAAGGACAAAGCAAGAGCGCGGGAGACAACGGGTTGAATACTGTTGAAGGGGGAACCTTAATTGCAACTCGATGTGAGAAGTGGAGAGGGAGACTGGGAAGATGCATAATATCTAGAGAATGTTACAGCTCTACCCCCGCCAAATAAGATAATATAATACGAAACGATACATCTATGATCTTTGGCGAAGTTACCCTTGCCTCCAATTTCTACCGTTTACTTCTCAATTGTTGTTTTATAATTCTCAACCCTTATTTCTTCTCAGAGAAAAAAAAAAAACAGAAAATATTTTCCGCGTAGATTCCTTATATTCCTGCCTACTTTCTCTCTTACCATCGATACTTGTTTTCCTGCTACGAAAAGAAGAATACTTTCTCCCGAAAGGTACGAAAAAAGAAAAAAAGAAAAGGCAGATTCAGGAAATCTCTTCTTTAAGGCACATCGAGACGGTAGCTTTTAGTATGTTAAACGCTAAAATATCCAAGGTATTTCACGGGAAAGCACGGCGGGAGCAGTCGGTGACCTGATCTCTAACTGTGTACCACGTACACCGCACTCCGGCGCATATTTACCCCCCATGTAACACGTACGCGTCTATTTTGGCTAACTGCGAGTTATTAACGGATCCGCGTCTCAAGTCGCGATATCCCGTCGCACATTTGTTGTCTAGATGTAATAATAGTCCTCCCGACGATACTATTTGTCAGAACAAACTCGTGAGGAGAGAGCGCGGTCTAAAGCGTCTCTCTTTTAACCGCCGGAATGTCGCAGCGACGAGGAGACAGATCTCAAAACACACGCAATCATTAGGCGTGATATTACGCGCTAACTCGGCACACTCACACTGCTCGAAAAACGGACAACAAAATAACGTATTTCATATTTCAAGCTTTAGGATATATATTCCGGCTTATTAATTTGGAAGCCGCCCGAGAGAGAGAGAGAGAGAGAGAGAGGGAGAGAGAGAGACTCGTTCTCGTTAATTTCGGCAACTTGCGCAACAGCTAATTATGTAATACGCTATCAGGTGCCTGTAATCGGAGAGATCTTCGTCATGATTATACGCGGTTACGATCGTATCAGTAGAAGCGATTAAAAGTAGATCTCGCGATAAAACTCGCTTTGACAATTCTTCAATGTCGGGAACTGTACGATTAGAAAAGAAAAAGAAGTTCGGAATTCGCGCGCGTCTTGATCGAGTTTGTATCGATAATGACGCGCAGAACTTCGGCCAACGGCTTTGCGAGGTCCTCGCGAGAACGTCGCGTCTCGGGGTGTGTGAATCATAACTTAGATAGCTCTAACGCATAACTTAGTTAGTCAGTTATAACGCATAAATTACCGCGTCACGCTCGGCGAGGGTTTAAGTATGCGCGGTTTATAAATATCTGAATTTAGCCGCGCCGCTTTTGCGGATGTATGGGTGCTGCGACTATCGCAAATTCGTGATTTGCAACCCTCGAGGTCGCCGAGGGAACGATCGTGTCGACTTTGCAAAATCACCGCAAATTTTCCAATAAAGGTACAACAAATCCTTTCGCGGAAAGTTCTATTGCATCCCGCTTTGCGACTATTGATTAGTTTAAATTTAATTGGGAGTTTGTGCGAGTTGTTTCGATAAGTTATGATACTAGGATATTAATATAATAGATAAATCTTTATATATAATTTTCGAAAAGTCAAATGACGGGATACCGCTTGTTAGAAAAATTATAAAAGACGAGCGTCAAATGTTAAATAGAACGATGCCAAGAAGAAGTGCGCTCTTGTGATATTTTTCGTAATTAATTTCGCCTTTTTAAAATATCGGTCGAATCGCCATCGAGCTGATGCACATACTTAGGTGCGCGTAGGCGTGAGTGTGCGACGTTTATTATGATCAAAACAAGAAGCGCGGAGATCTCCACATGTACGGAGTCTGCGCGAGCGCGCAATTCTGTCTCGTGTGTGCCCGCACACACGCATACACACACGCCAACATCCACGTAACATACATCCATATTCTAATTAAACAAGAAAATACGTATCTTTCCGATAGATTTCGTCAAATACATCCGCACACGTTCGATTTTCGATCGTGCCATCCCATGTGACTAACATTTTTCTATTTCTGTAGCCCCGAAAGATTGCACGATCGATCAATTTGCGATATCATTGCATTCTTAATAATTAATAATATATTGGTCACGTGGATTATAAATCAGTTAATTTGATCGAGACAATTCGTATATACGAATCAGATCAGTCAGATCAGTGCTCTCCTTTCCTAAGGCTAAAAATGCATTATTTTTTCGTGCCGATTATTCTGGTACTCATGTTGTATTTTCCTTATGGAGCAGAAAAATATAACGGAGTTTCAAATGTTTCAACAATCGTGACGGATCGGAGACCGCTGATCTAGACTGACCGTGCGATAGCGTCACGTGCCGATGTGAGAATAGTGAATGTAATGGACTTGCCAATGACGATTAACTGCCTACAGAACGGCTGAACCACGACGTTAACCACGACGCCAACAGCGACAACGACGACGCCGACGACAACGGTGATGATTGCGGAGCACTATTTGATCGACTTTAGACCCGACAACGTGGGGCAATCGGACGGCTGGCCACGGGTTATGATGTCGGCGGATGGGTCGATTGGATTAGGTCGGTCGGTCGGTCGGTTGGTTGGTAAGAGAGAAGAGAGTGAAAGAAAGAGAGAGAAAGATAGAGATAGAGAAGAGAAAAACAGGTGTAGGTTCTGGACCTGGATGATGGTACGTGGTGCGACAGGGCCGGGGGCTGACGCGACACTGCTCGCGGGCGCGTATACGCGCGCACGTCGCGCGCATCCGTCCGCGCGCATATCCGGCCCTCGTTCATGTGCGCCGGCACCGATATAGCCAATCCCGGAAGCGGGATAAGGGGACAAGTAGCGCGCGTCCGAAGATCGTGGCCGCGCTACGGGGTAGGTCGAGTGACCGTGGAATTTCCGAACCGAATCGCGCGATGCCGATAAGCCAAAGCTTCCCCGCGAAGGAGCGTTATAAGTATCCTGCATGGAAGTGGAGTACTCCTTCTTCGGACCGGCCACGGCGCGGCGCAGCACCGAACCGGTACCATTTCGCCTGACGGGCGATCCGTTTCCGGTTGCGGTTACGTTCGACATGCAATATGAGGAGAACTCTCCTCAATTGGTTTTGCAGGGAGAATATATTGTTACTAGTTACAGCTAGAACGCAAGTTTTCCTATGGACATCCTAGACAGTCCGAATCTACCATAAAGTCGGCCGTTACTTAATCCCTTGTTTGTTCTCTCTATATGTTTAATTTAGTTTACACCTAAACTCTACGACTTTCCTTCCTTTGTTCGGAAACAGTTGCCAAAGAGTTGTTAAGTTTTGATACAATCTGACCGCGTTATCTTAATTGAAGAAAGAAAGATCTGATTATACTTTTTGCAGCGTTTATTGGCATTTATTGAACCGACGTAGATATTATACCGACAAGCTACCGCTAGGTAGATCGCATTTAACAACGTCTCGACCAAATTCCAAATAATCACAAAAGATTTCACGATTGAGTGGCTCCTTTCTATCGATAGCGAGAAAACGGCCGTTAAACGGTACCGGAGTGGATGGGAAAAAGAAGACGTCGCGTCCGCGAACTACCGTCAGGGACGCCCGATTAGAATCAACAAGGAAGCTCGCAACAGGTGAGAATGTTCGTCTTGCATACGCGATGATCCTTTCGACACGAGACTTTCTCCTGAATGCTCGGATAATGTTGAAGATCAGTGTGACGTTCGACTTGAGCCAACGAATCCCCGAACCTGCATGGATTTGACTAATGATCATATAACATACAGACGAATCAGTGTTTGTGAATCTAGACAATTCAATTTAGAAATGGATATCATATCCGTTCGTTTTACAGTCAAAATGTCCGATATAAATTCTGCCAAAGTCCCCCTCAGCTAAATTCCTCTTTCGCTGGTAGCGTTTTACAGCTGTGTGAAAGAGTAGCGGAAATCGGCATCAGTACCGGATTGTCGTGTTGGTGTGCGCGTCACAATGGTCATGTTGTTTCTGTTCGACGTCCCACGAGGGGAAAAATTCGCGGATAAAGTGGAAACGCCTGGAAAGCAGCCGGCAGCGCGGAGCGAAAATAAGGAGAAGCGACAGGGAACGTTCAGCAATGATACCTCCTCGTGCATCCGAAAGTAGATATGCGCAGTGATGCGTCTCGACGAATGCACCCGCGAGCTGCACGTTCTCCGACACGACGGAGAAGTTTCTGACAATTATTAAAAAAAGGGATTACCGGGATGCACGGAGAATAAAAGCGTTCGTGAAAAGCATGCGAAACCAGGTTCTTTTCAGTCGTGCTATATTACCGCAAAGTTCCAATTCAGGACAGGAACCTTAGACATAAATTTTTGTAAAATTTAAATACATATGAATATAAAATATCGTATATTTTATATTTTACAATATTTTTATGTATATACTTTAAACACACACGTTTACAAATGTTGTAATATTTACATGGGCACTTTGGTATTCTTTAGCCAAATGTATATCATTCACTGAATATCCTCGTTTAGTCTTTTCGACAACCAAGTCAGATTGCGATCGAATAGTAATCTTTTGCAATTATTCCACGAGCGCGCGCGTGCGCGCGTAAATTTTACCATAAATATAACATTCCTGTCTGACAAATAAGAACTGTAATCACAGTCAGATAGATGTTTAGCATTAAACAGAGATGCAAATTGAAGTGTCTCTCGTGAATGCCAGTAAAAGACGTTATTTCAAACTGCGCTCATCGTTAAGCCGTTCTAAAGTAAATTAAAGTAAGGCACGTGTTTTCAAGTTCCTTGAAATGTGAGCGCCGCATGAAGCTGGACCGCGCAAATAAATGATTAATTCGAGAATTAAGTTTTCAAAGGAAAGCGCGACCGTTATTTACTCTTTTCGCTGGGATCGTCTTTCGCTTTTCATAATCGGATTCCGTCGGTGTCTCCTCCGACGTGGTATCTTCTCGTTATATCTGGAATTGTCCTTTGCAATGTTTCTTTGTCTTTAAGTAAAATTGATCGTGATCACCGATACGTGTATACGTTATAAGAGATGCTGATTAAATTTCAGCGGGCAGCATCGATTGGATTATTTAAATTTATTGCAAACAGTATGACTCATGAAAAAAGATTGATTAATCCAAAAAACGGATCTGTTGACGTTTAAGTCAAGTGCCATGTTTATCGCATTAAATCTGTGGACGTTAATATAATTATAACGTACACGGTAAAATTCCAAATTATTAAACAGAAAATGCGACTCTCGTGTAATTTTGTGTATAATGTTTACGTGATTAAATGACTGTGAAATAATCATTATTTTATTGCAGTTGACTTTTTCTCTCGCTGCACTTTCTCCAGGACAAAGTAACCGTCACGCACGTGCATGTTGCACGTGGGTGTTATCGGTACGTAGCGATGAAATGTTACGTGATACCTGGCAGTTTTTATCGGATGCGTTTTCGGTTGCATTCGATCGGGGGTGTACCGCGTTATGTTCGCCGACGTTCTGCCGACTGCCGACACGACAGATACGCACTCGAGACTCGGGGAGGTCGACGAGAGAGAGAGAGAGAGAGAGAGAGAGAGAGAGAGAGAGTGCGTCAGAGCGCGAGGGCGCGTTGGCGTGAACCACGTTGCGACACGACACGGACCGACCGACACGTGTGCGCACGGGCACACCGTTAGCACGCGGCTTGACGAAGCTCGACATTAAAGAGCCTCTCGCAATATCGGGGGCGTAGCACAGGCTGGAGAGCGACTTGGCAGGACCCGGAGGATACGGAGAGTGTAATGTAAACTAATTAGCAACGAGTCTGTGTCAATTAAGCCCGCTAGAGTGCCTCTCGCACTGACATTCCGCCGATGTGATGGGGCGCTGCACAGGCATTTCGCCGTGACAATGATGTACCGGGTTCATAAAGATCGAAAACTAACGGTGAAAAGAGGGTAAAACCATTTTTCTGTGTATATATATTGGATTTTCTACCATGCTAAAAATTTAATTTCTCTTGTAAGATTTTTTCATACAAAATCGTTAAATTCTTTAATATACATGTATTAATACATGTATTACATACATGTATTACATCGATATTTAAATGTATCGATCGCGAATTTTAGACGCTTGACGGTTTTCGTTGATTTTCGTTTCTTTTCTTGCGGTAAAATATAGAAATGACAAATTGTGATAATTACTTTAATTTACATAATATTACGCATAATATTTTCTTTTACTGCTTTCGCGATCACTTTCTCTTTCTATCTAATCCGATCATTTGCGTAACCCGTGCTATTAAACCGTTTTATGGAATGACTATTAGGAAAGCAATAAACATTAGGTTTGCCGTTCACGTGAGCTTAATGCCGCGGATGTAACATGCTAATAGGAAAATACTAAAACGGGAAATTACGTTCGTCCCATGATGTCGGCCGTATCCGTCCGATCGCGCGCGGCTCGCAATTATCTCATCTACGACGGACGGCCTCGGAATCGTGCTTTCGAATTCACGGCACGTTGCAGAGTACTCGGTGATCCGATACTTGGATAATTCGGACGCACGCTTCGGCGACATGTGGTTCCGCACTTCGGCCCACAAGAGTCTACATATATCATCCTTACGTGCCTGCGGTGTATGTCTCTAACGTTTATCGCTTTGTCAAAAAGCAATCAATTGGATTGTGCGAGATGCAATGGTGAAGCGTTTAATCAGTTGGGCGGGACGAAGGTTCTGTGATACCGTTATAAAATTGAGGGGGACCAAACAAATCAAATCCAAAATCACACATTGTCTCGTTAAAACTGATGGAACGTAAATTATTATCAAGCCGTCCCATAAATAACATTGTTTTTTGCATGATTGAAACATTTATCGTATATTCAAAGTCGAACTAAATTTCTCAAACGAGGCATTGAAAAATTGATAAATATAAGTGACACACCATTGTACAGAATAATAAATAATTCGCAACTGATTATAAGTAAAAATTTATATGTATTCTTCTATCATTAAAAAATTACCTCGAAAAAACGATATTTATATCTAATAAGAAATTATCGATATTTTAGTGTCGCGTATGGGAAATTATCTAGATATTGTCGACGGTACTCTTTCGTTTTCCGGTCTTTAAACTGTAACGCGAATACTACGGATCCAAGGGCTATAATAACTACGAGCGAAGTTTGATTCGCTTCGAACGCATCGTTTGCAACATCCCGCGCGCATTTCCACATTCATCGAAATCCGGCATACCGCACGGAACTTTGGCAACTCCGATCGTCCGAGCCGAGATGCAATTGCGGGATTAATCAACGTCGCGCACACGAACAGACACGTGCGCGCGGATGTATGTACACACGCGATTCTCACGTACCGCGGCACCACGCGCAACGGCACTCGGCACGGTCGATATTCGCCTCATACACACACGCTCACACACACATACACACACACGTCGAGACGGCCGTTATTTTATTCATAATTCGAGATATGATTCCCACAACGCGCCGCGCTGCCGTCACTTATGCATTATCCAGTCCGGAGCGGATGACGTCTTTCCTCTTTCCCGTCGTGCCAATCGCCCGCGCCGTCGACTCCGCCGCGCCCGCGCCGCGCCGACGGCAACTCTGCCATCGCGACACGCGACTGCACCAAAGTGGATTTATGTGACGAAAAACCTGCCGATATCTGCCTCTTGCGACAAACATTTTCTTGAGTGCACAGCGGGTACGTAGCCTTCCCTATATCCGATTTTGCGACCAGCCACCGCTATCTCGCTAAAAGCGCGGCGCGGCGCGGCCGCCCCCATCGGAAAGAGACCGATAAATCGGTTCCGAGAATCGCGTTTTCCAGAAAAGGGCGAAAGATATTCTCGGAGGCCATACGCGACAAAATTCTAAATGAGAACTGAGTTCCATTCTTTGAAAGTGATCGGAAAGAGGAAAGATATATATACGAATTATATTGATCGATCTTTCCTTTTAACTAGCGAAGCTGACATGCAATCTCATCTTAATAGAATATTGTAAGTTATTATTTTTCAATCGTGTTTACAGTTTAATCATCATTATTTTTTAATTATTAATTTCATTAATAATTTTTTTATGTTAATCTTATCATAGAATGTGGTAAGATTACCATATAAACTTTTTCATAATTGATATTTCTATATATACTTATTTTTTCTCTTGCTCTCTCAAAAAATAAAAAGCGAGAAATAATTTTATGGATGTCATTTATAAAATCAAGAACGTTTTCTTTTTCAAATACAAAAGAAAAACTTAGCTATCAATTTCATATTATATCAATTTTATAATTAAAAAGTTCTTTACATTTAAATAATGTACGTTCAAAACTGTCTTTTTCCAAATTAAAACTGGATTTATTACATGATTAAAAACTAATCATAAATTTTCCAACGCATTCCATGATTAAATTTGTTAAGCTCATGATTTAATCAATTATAACATTTAAATATTGTGTGAAACTGCCATGTATATTCTGCGAGAAAAAAAGTTCATGTTTTTAAGTAAATAAATCTCCATATTTGTAACGTGGACATGTCGGATATAAATTCTGGATTGTCGGACAAACACTTTTCACATACGAGCGACTGTAAATAGGTTCTCCGATGGGACATATATGCGCTAAAGCATGAAAGCTTCGTGAAAAATATCACGGATATCGATCGTGTCCTGCCGTTCCGGACATCTTAAGGGCCTCCCGCGTCTAGCTGCTTTAAGTTCGCGGTTAATAAGGACTTCATCAAGTTACCGAGATCTAAGGAGGAGAGAAATTCTCTCTCTCTCTCTCTTCCCCCTCTCTTTCTTTCTGTCTCTCTCAGCGAGTGAGATTGCGCAGATTTCGCAGATTATATCGCGAAATTGGCTAACCCGACGCTGCCCCGTAATCGCGAGTAAATTCCGCGAAAATTCGACATTACAAAATGAATATCGCGAAAATGAATCGCCGAGAAATTATCCGGCCAGGTAAATTATTACGGTTCTCTTGCGATGTGGCAAACGAGCCAAGTACTCGTAAATCGTTTTGGATGTCTTTATAAACGTCCGGATTATTTCGCGATAAAATGAGAATTTGTCACTCTCGAAACTCTTCCAGCGCGTCGAAGATCGCAACGAGAAGTTGCGAAAGCAGATTTACCCGCGGACATAATTTCTCCCGTAACCTGAAAAGGCCGGCGCATAATATTTCCCTAACGTTCGAATAGCCGTTTTACCGCATCTAAAATAACAATGTTGAATTGTTTTCAATGTCGTCTATCCCCGAAGGACGCAAACCGCCAGGCGACAAAGGACGATTGTGAAATCGAGCTTTGTTAAAGCTCTAAGCGAATCGCGAATAAGTACCTATAATAAAATAATTCAGGAAGACGTTTCGAGGACGTGCTTGCATTTATACGTCGAATAACGAATAATACGTCCGAATATGTACAAAAGTAGAAATAATTTTAATTGACAATAAATTATAAATTAAATACTATATATTTTTTAGTAGCGTCAATAATTACATTAAAAATTATTTTTGTACATACATATAAGAGTGACTTTAGAATTCTTTACTGTGGCATATAAAATTCTAAAGTTACGCTATTTATTTTTTAAATCTAAATCAAACTTTTAAACTTAAATTCAGTTTTTTTATTCATAAGTTTCTTAAAATAAGCCTTAAATGTTATTGCATTCTTCATATTTACAGATCTTCGCATGTTGGGACCTGAAAGCTACCACGCGTATGTTCTAATTAAACTTTCGCAATGATATAGTGTACATTTTAACGTTTAATCTCCCCATTGACTTCGTTTGTGGTCACCGCAGTCATGCAATTACGATATTAACAACCACAATTGTAACAATATCATTGCTGCGCATTCCACGTGGTCCACTTCTGCTCCCCCCCCCTCTCTCTCTCTCTTTCTATCTCTCTCTGTCTCCCCTCTCATTCTTGACATTGCTTTATAACTCTTCCTTATAGCGTCTGCGAGAGAAGTAAATGATTTTCACGTTGACACCCCACGACGTCACGAAGGGGCGAAGAACAAGCGGCACCGAGCTGTCTAAGTCCCGAAGGACAGCGCTGCAAGAACAATGAGAGAGGGACGGCGAAGGTAGAACTCGTGGTAGGGTAGGCGAAGAAGCGCTTCGAGCAGAAGGAAGAGGCGAAAGAAGAGAGGCAGAAAGAACGGCCGAGAAGACGACGACGACGGCAGCGAAGGGGACGGCTGAAAAGGGGACCGAAGGGGAGATGCGAGAGGAGTAGAGATGCGGAGGAGTGTTACAATAGCTTGCAGATTGGAGAGGCAGACGTACAGTCCCTGACCTAGCCGCCGTACAGTCCGTCCAGAAGGTTACGGGACGGGAATGCCACGTGAAATGATGCGCCGCGCTTATCTCTCTTTCTCTCTCTCTCGCTCTCTCATCCCTCTCTTTTGTCCGTCCTGCTCGCACTCCCGCCTGATCAAACCACCATATTACTACTTGTACAAATATATCCCATCCGCAAGAGCAGGCGGAAATCTGTCCCCCCGGAGGTTCTCAACCTGGCCGATTGAAGTCTGCCAGTTGTAAGTTGGGTCTTTGCGGATGAATTATCTGTCGTCGTACTTGTAGGAAGATTCCGGGGACCAAACTGATAGCTTTGGTTTTCGGGTGTGACATGAGCTTTATGCGAAATGATCTAGTACGGTCAAACGGTAGTTAGAGAACACGTTGGCTTACAGACGTATATATCCATCTAATGGGATTTTCACGTCACAATCTCAACGCGACAACGTTAATACAGTCGAGTTATTTTCTCCATGCACAAAGAACCTGAGTTTAGAGTTATAAAGGCGCTGTATGATACTTTCGTAACTTGCAGAAGTAAAAAACTTTATTTTTACTGCAAACGAAGAACCATCTTTTTTCTATTTTGCTATAAAATTCGTCAATTCGAAAAACTCATCACGACTTCGTCACGAAAATTTACAGAAACGATTCGGGGTACGAAGACATCAGAGGAAAAAGCAAATCCGTGGCGAAAGGTATGTTCGTTTGCTCGTAATCGGCAAAATCCTGATCTGATCTGACCACGGCACTTGTCGAGCCCACGAAATCAATCTCGGCGATTTCGTATGACAGTCCAAGCGAGCAACGCAATTACCGGGACTATTATCGACTCCATTCCAGCCTCTTCCGGCAGGATGAGAGGGTAGAAGGCAAGAGAAACTTCGCAGTGGGACTCCTCGGCGTGATCCAGACGGCCGATGCTCTTCCCGGCTTTTAATTTCTCGTTCTGGTTTCCGGTTTCGCGTGTTGGAAAAGTTTCGAGACGGAAGTTGCACCGCCGCGGCGTTCAGGGATGCTTTGAGCAGGAAGAAGTCCGTCTCGAGGTCGGTTTGGATGCCGTAGCTCTGGGGCGTAATATTGATCATGGCGTGGGCGAGAGAGAGAGAGAGAGAGAGAGAGAGAGAGAGAGAGAAACGACGACGGCGAAAGGGGGCAGGTGGGGTGTCTGCACGCCCTCTCGTCCTCCTCGCTCTCCGCGGTGGCACAGGGGGGCGAGAAAGGGACGCGAGAGGGCAGAGGAACCAGCTGAAGCGTTACAACGGGCCCACTCGCTGCATACACGCGGCGGCTATACCGGGTGCTCGTTAAAAGAAGACTCATTTTGCCGAAAAATGTGTTTGTCTAATTTGTGCTTTATTTTTTGTCTAATCACGTGACAGAAAGTATTCGAAAAATATACCGTTTCTTTAATCAAGATAAAATAAACGGAATTTACTGCGACTCTAAATGTATGCTTCCGACAGTGATTAAGTTCTTTTCGTATTACAGCTAGAGCCATAATTTACCGAGGGGAAGTTACTTAAAGGATACGAAGAGTTGTTGCTTTTACCAGTTAAAAGGGCGCAGGCATGTCGTTGTGAATTCTTGATAAAGAAAGAGTGAAGTTGCTGATGATTAGAACGCTGATTAATTTATTTTTTCTAGCAAAAGATCATAGCAATTTCAAATTTTTCAGAAATACAAATTTAAAAAAAAGAGAGAGAAAGAGAGCGTAATAAATCCCATTGTTTCATATATACATTTACGTACACAAAAGTATTTCATATAGAGAAGATTACTACGCGGTGCAATAGATTACCTACAAAGCGCGTCATTCGTTATTCACGTTAGCCGCGTGCTGTTCATCATCGAATTCTCGGCATGAACCCTATGAGGCTTTACCCTACCTTTCATTACGGGCTTTTTTCCGACTGAGAACCGCTGGGACTGTTTCACTCAGGATCGAAATGACAGTCTGGGCGAGAGGCGCGAGAGCTTTGAAAGCTCTCTCTCTCTCTCTCTCTCTCTCTCTCTCTCTCTTTCTCTCTCCCTCGATAGGGAGAGTTTCTGTGCAGTACGATATGGGATATCGCGTTCACGTATGCACACGTGTATCGAGCGAGCAAACTCGTCCAAGTGTACGAGTAATCGTTCGAGCGTGTGAGTGTGCAAAAAACTCTTTTGAGAGCGTAAGAGAGAGAGAGAGAGAGAGAGAGAGAGAGAGAGAGAGAGAGAGAGAGAGAGAGAAGCGAGGGAGGACTTACAATACAGCCATGCAGGTGGAGGCCATAGAAAAGCCTGTCTGGCTTAAAGGGTCAGATCTCGAACCGCGTGCGAAGGGATACGCGAACGTTCATTATTGAGAATAAATCTTTTCCGAATATTCCAACGTTCCGCGCACATAGTGCGTAAGTAGAGGGAAGGATAATTTTGAGCATGGAAGTCGATTTAAATGCGCTCTCTGCGCGAGCTTTAAATAAAATATTACTATTTTATCGGGTACAATCCGTACATACATTGTATGGAGATGAGAGCAATACGAACAATCTGCAGTCAGTACTGGATTTTCAGTTATAACGTTTCAATATATTCCTATATAATACGTTTGTGAATTATTGTTCGTACGTATATAACGTTTAAATATCGTTCTTTTGCATTTAGCTAAATGCATTTGATTCCGAGTTTTATTTGCTCAACATGAATATGACGTTCGAATGTTATCATGTGCTGAAGAATAAGCGGCTACATTTAGCGTTATGTGGGATGCGAATACAACGGCTGCGTAAACAACTTCATGTTGGAACATGACAATTGCAATGGATGTTGTATCCTTGCGCGTAAGCTACAACTCATGATGAAAGTATATTTTTTCTAAAAATAATAAAACAGGTAGATAGAGAAAAAGAGAGAAAGAGACGGAGGGAGAGAGAGAGAGAGAGAGAAAGTTTATGAAAGGTGACACAGAGAAACAGGGTGATATGCTCGAACGAGGGCTGCAGCAGACGAAGGGGGTAGGTGCGCGGCACAAAGGGTTGTGCAGCTGCCATAGTCGAGACCTCTCCAATTATGGCTCCGGCTTCCCCTCGCGTGTGTGACGTTGGCGGCGTTTCATTAATTTTAATGAAATATTCTTAACACTCTCGTTGGATCTCGATTTAGGCTTGTGAGGCCCGGGCCTACATTTAAAGAGGGCCCGTTTTGCCTTTCATCATATTTTTCGTAGTCCATCAAAAAAATGAAAAAATGTAGCGACGAAAGAGGATTGTAATTATCGCGATGCACGAGTTGCGTCCATCGTGTGTCCTGTAAAAGAGGAGGAATTTCGATAATAACGTCCACGCGGATAGGAACAAGCGCTACTGCAATAATGTATATAAATCTGCCATTATCGTCATCCGAGAGCTCGCGTTGCGGAATCGCGCGAAGAGGGACAGCCCACGTAATCGCGTTGTTTACGGAGGCTGGGAATTGCGTCTTCGCTGGAGCACTTTGCGTCACGAGGAAAAGGGACGAGAAAATGATGTCTATATAAGCCTGTTCCTAGGTAGGAGACGGAACAAGTTTTATTGCCACGGCTGCATCGTTGCACATACGCACGCGCAAAAGAGAATGACGGGGCGAGGCGGGAGAGCGTTAGGGGATCTCTGTGAAGCTTTTAATTGCGTCACGTACCCATCCTCAAATTTAAATGTTTGTCGGCAACGCGAGGCTTCGCTCCTCATCTCGTTCGGGCAAGATAGCGGGACGACAAAAGCGGATAGGAAACTTATCGGTATGCCGAACACGCCGTTCCTAAACCACCTATTATCATATTTATGATGTCTTCCCATTTCTGCGAGGAAAAGAGGCAAGAAGGGGGGAGAGAGAGAGAGAGAGAGAGAGAGAGAAGGAGAGAGAAGGAGGGAGCTCACCGTATCGACTCCCCAAGGTGCATATTCCTCCGCGGGATCTCCGTCATAATCGAATGGGATTAAGCCATTATCGAGATCATATTTTTCTCTCTGTTGCGTTGTAGGAGATCGCGTCGCTCGAAATTAGTACGTATTTTAACGGCCGAGTAACCTTCGCTTATACACGATCGAAGAGATGATTACGAAACAACTATTATAGATGTTTATTATTAACCTGACCTACTCCTTTTTTTTCCACAGGTTGCTTTCTAGTTTTATCCCGATCCCTCTTACGCTCGGACTGCAGATAAGACTTTGACACAGCGTGTCGTTTATCTCGTGTGATTATAGAATTAGAAGGAAACCATGTTGAGAGATAAGTTTAAATGGCTCAAGATAGACAAGGTCATGCAGCAACGTGTAATATAGTTGAAGTTTTTATCTAATATACCTCGAGAAAAACGAGAATTGTCCTAGCTTTTCGGGCGATCTTTCGCGCCGAGTTAATATCTCTCTTAGAAACTTCCAAGAAGCATTGTATAGCCTGGTCAGCGATATCAGCGATATCAGTTCGGTTGCCGAACTTCCGTCATGGGAAAACGAAAGTTCGAGGGGCTTTCAAACTGTGACGTTACGCGCGAATATATATCGCCGTGTTATGGTTTGGTGCTTTTGAACGGGGAAGTTAAACACGGGGTGGCAGGCAAAGCGAGCGTACAAAGTACACTTTGCCTCCTGTTAGCAGGATTAATAACTTCGCCACAACTGACTCCCTCCGTCATGTATAGTATATATAATAGTTGCGTTATGAACAGAAAATTATGCCTCGCTCTCGCGCGAACCACCGACGAAAAGTCGCCCGATAAATTATTAATGCGTATGTATATATCACTCTTCGATAATAAGCTGTTGAAGGGAACAGTTGTGAGTTGTGATCATATTCCTTATAACACCGTTGAAATTTTCTCGCGCTCAAGATCCCGCTAACTGAATTTTATTTTGGGTTTAGCTATCTTATCTTAAATTGCTGTTTTACAGGAAGCTTTAATTTGGGACTTTTCGAGGCGTTTTCCGATAAAGTCATCGGGTGATATATATTACGTGACTATCGCCACGTCAAAAATACATCGTGGCCTATCTTGACTACTGCGTTTTGGAGAGCCAGGGTTAAGCGGTGTCACGGGGCGGTATCGGCATGAATGTTTCATGAGGCAGCTTCACTTCTACATAGCGGGGGATCGCACACGCACGTGTGCGTGGTCGTGTTTGCCGAGCGACAATCCAGGAACGCGCACCTAAATCATTGTCACCTCACTGATTGGCTGGTGTCCATGGCGCTCGTAAAAAAAAAAAGAAAAAAGCCCCGAACTCTCGAAGTCTCGGTCTTTTGGTGCCTGGTCAAACGTTCGTTTGTGTTTACCGCGGAAATGGTGAATTAGAAGGGTAACGAGAGAATTTAATTTCTTCCACGAAGAAAGAAATTATTTTACTAGAGAGAATAGATTGTAACTATGTTGACATATGCTCCTCCATGCATTTTCTTTATTCCTGAGAAAAAGTATTTTAAAATAATATCAATCGTTTTTAATATTTCTTCAAGATTTATTACTTTTATTTCTTTATACACATATATTTTTAGACTTTCTATTAGTTTATACAAATTTATTTTCACGTCGTGATAAACGTGCATATAAAATAGTATTATATCCATATTTATAAATAAATAAAATTCGTCTATATCGTTTATACTAGGGGTTATTCATTGTGTTTTTGAAGAAAAACTAGAAACTACGAAAAAATGAAGCACACATAAAAATACTTTATATTAATCTACAGAAATTCGGGAGCGAGCAGACAGAAGTGTTTTTTCTTTTTTTTTTTGTAAACCGAACGAGACACCTGTCGAATGAACGATTAATTCAAATCGCTCGACGTATTCCCGATCGGCGACGTTTTGGCAGTTTTAGGTCGCGCGCATTGTTTATTGAAAATATGCCGGCGTCACATCGTCACGTCATCGGCAAGCACGGGCGCGATTGAAGACAAGAAAATTGGACCCGCGCTTTCGGCCCGAAGCCGAAGTCGAATTCACCGCCCCGACACAAAGCAAGCCCGGAATAAATTGCGCGAGTCGCGCCATGGCAGCCTTTTCAGAATACCTTTGGAAGTACGTGCCTGAAGGATACGGGATCGCTGCTCCTGACAACTTGCGCGCGCGAAGCTTGGCGAACAATGGGAGGATGTCGAAACTTGCGCGAAACGAGTACATATGTACAATGAGGTGTCTTGCGATATCGCGCTGAGAATTTTCCGCACAATTAACCGTCCTCGTTTTTACTGCCTGTTCTAAATGTAACCAAGTAATTCTTACCCCCATGTTAACATTGGAAACATTGCACCTATTAAATAAGTAAAAACACGATAATTAAACGCTCACTATTAGATATTCGACATAAAATTCAAAATGCTCTCTCAACGATAAATAAACAATGTTGGGGTGTAAAAAATTTAATCAATTTTATTTGAAATCTTGAAATCCAGAAGACATCCGAAATGTATAAAAAGATAATGATTCTACGTTTATTAAGTAATGAGAACGCGCTGTTAATAATGACGATCCAACGGGGTCAGCGTTTGAAAAATTAAATTCGATGCAATTCTCTTTGAATAGGATGGAAAAGGACAAAAGTCCAATGCGACGCGAGACAGACGCTCGACGGTTTATATTGCATCGCCCCGATACATCCCGAAATTGCAGATCCGGCCGATTGATCTCGGATGAATATTTAAGCCTGTGGCACACTAATGTATCCTTTCCACCGCCTTACTTCTCCCTCATACCTTCCCTCTGTACACGCACACACATACGTGAAATGTATATCGGCATCGCCAAAGGGTGAAATTTCCTGCGATATGTTGATAACGTTTAGTGTAAACTTTTTCGTCCCTCAACCTAGCTGAATTTATTGGGAGCCATAAAAATCACGTTGTGCCGATAAAATATAAATATAAATATAAATATAAATGTCGATATCGAGATTATAAAACATTAAACGGAAATATTATGAACTGCTCAATTACAGACGCGACGTGCAATATAAATCCTATTTCACATTTCACTTCTCATCGTTATTAAATATCGAAGATACATGGCGTTCGCGTCGGGCTTTTCTTCGGCCGTACGTTTACCAAGTTCTTCCTATAGGATTTTTACGCCTGTTGTATGCACGTATATCGTCGCACCTATGCGAACCGCCTCGTACGTCGTGCAAATTAAATTTTATCGGCCAAGTTACACCGCGGGTGGTATAAGCGGAAGTCTGTGCGCAAACTACGTCCGATAAACACGTTCAACATTTTTCGCAACAACGAGGCGAAACTTTTCGCGTCTCAGTTTGATTAGAAAAAAAGGCAACCTGAGAATTCACCTAAATCGCAATTTTCGAAATATCGGATACACGCAATAGTCGTACTTTCGATAATTTTAACTCCCACAAAGTATATAAAATTATAAATATCTTATAAAATTACAAATACATACGAGTTGTTGTTAGGAGGGGTATCATTGCTGGGAAATAATTAACAAACAACGTTAATTGTATAACTTCCCTCGTCATGCGCCATAAACATAATTCTCATGAAATTCTAGCTTGAAGCCGGTGAAATACCGTTTCTCTAGAGCATCCGCGGGATATTATGTAGGATTGTTTGCGTGTGTACAACTCCTAGAAAGATTAACGCAAATATCAAGGTGCAATTAGACGCATTTTCCGAAAAACCATTTCGAGTTAAAATTTACGGTGGACCCAATTAACTAATTTCTCTCTCTCTCTCTCTCTCTCTCTCTCTCTCTCTCTCTCTCTCTCTGTATTCTCTTGTTCTCTCTATGTTTAGATCTTGTCTTTTTACTTCCTATTCTCTCCCCCCACTCAACGTCATAATACGAGAACAATATAAATTCTTCAACTAAAAGCGCGGAGTCTTTTCAAGTTACAGAACTGAACGCTTCTACTGTAAATTATTAATTTACTTTTAACCCTTTATTGTTTCTCTTTGCTTTTACATGTAATTTCACCGGAAAATAGATGCGGTTATATTCCCGAGCATCTCATAGAGCGCAAGTTTTTATTGCAGATATTTATCGAAATTGACTCCTGGAAATCTTTATTTATTCCCGGTTGTGTCCTAAAATTCACGTTCTATGTACAACGGAAATGGATAACACCTAACGAATCTCGTTTATAGAATTCGTTAGCCAATTGCCGCAAACGGTAGTTCCCAGTTACCACATTGTTAAATCCCCTGTAAGCTTTCGAACGGCATAAATCACATCCCCCGATATCATAGTGCGACCGAACACAAAGGACTTTACGCGAGTCATCGAGGTGTGTGCTCGGCCGGGGAAATTCGAAATACTCAGCAAAACTCGAGAAAACGCCGCGGACCGTTGCGCTGCGCTGGGCGGCTGATAAAATTATGATAGAGCATCAATCCTAATGGAATAACCAGGAAATATCAGCTAAGCTCAAGCTAAGCCGGTAACTTCACAGATATTTCGCCGATCTCCATAACTCTGGCTGACAGAGCGAAAAGTGGTATTGCGCTCGTTAAATTTACCACCTCATACCTACCATGCATCTCTTAGCGCAAAAAAAATGACAGATGGAGATGAAGATTGGCTTTTCTACTTTATTTAAATCATTGTTTTCAACGTCGCCTTTAGAAAATGACATCACGGAAGGGTAGTTAGACATGTCGCTTAATAACTAGATTTCGTACATAGTTACGGGATAAATTTATTTTTAAAGAATGTAACGTTATTTCTCCGTCCTCTGATGATATTACTTTTATTTCTATGAAAAGCGTCCCAACGATCGAAATTTCAATTAAAACGCAAAAATATATACGACGTATCTCTCGATCGAGGTATTTTCAGAAATAAAATAAATGCACCGCACGCTTACGCGTGTATGTGTATGTACGCGTGTGCGCAAGGATGTACGAGTGCGCCCCATCGTCTGGACCGGCGTTACGTCACGAAGTCAAGGAAACGGCGATAGGCCGCCGCTGCGCCAGAAAGAGAAAGGGGGAAACGACGAATGAGGTGGCCAGGGCAGCGAGGGGAGAGAGAAAGTGAGTGAAGGGGGTTGCGGAGATAGGGGCGGATGCGAGCGCGCGCGCGCGCGCGTGCGAGAGAGAGAGAGAGAGAGAGAGAGAGAAAGAAAGAGAGAAAGAGAGAGAAACGTGACGCGTGGCATCACGTGGTGTATTGATCGTTGCGCAGCATCCACGAGAGCCATTCCTACCTACTGCTGCCAACCTTCCTACCTACCCCAAGCACTCTACCCCTTTCCCTCACCCTCCGTCTGCAGTCACTCGCCTCCCACCTCCCCCTCCCCTCGCTTTTCCCTTCACTCTCTTCATTCACTCGCCCCTCCCCCCTTTCTCTTCTCCCGAGCCTCCATTCTCCTCCGACCTCCGCTTCTGTAACAAACCTCCTTCTCACTTCCAACCCTGCACCCCCTGTCGCGCTTCTCGACCGCTCTTGACGAAACCCCGTCAGACATCCATCCTCGTGTATCCAGCGAGTTAATTATTAAATGCATCGTCGTGCCTACCGAGGAAATAGTCCCACACCCCGTCGCGTGTCGCGCATCTCCTCCTTTCACCCTCGCTGGTCCACGCGAAGTCTTCCTTCCCCTCTCCCCGCCGCCGTACACCCCTCGGTCCCTCTTCCACACAGCAAGATACGGTTCATCTAGAATTTTCGGCTCTCCTCTCGTGATCGGCGGGTTTTAACATCAAAGCGAGTGTAAAATTACTTTCATCACCTGCCGATTGCGATTGCGGATTTCGTGTCGAATGCGTTCGATCCTACCCCTTTGTCAATCCCTTGCACGAGAGAAAGTCCGAACGAGATGTATTTTTCACCTGTCGAGATTAGACTGATGAATTTCACGCGCCGCTTGTATTTTTTTTTCTTTCTTTTGACTAAAAATCCAGTGCTCGCATAAAAATTGATGGGAGATTCAAGATGGTGTTACACAATACGTGTAACGTTCTTTTTTTTGCAGCAATCCATTTCATTCCCCCTCCCCCCAAGTGCATTATCAGTGCAACAGTTTCGGAGTATCGGTAACAGAAGCGGAAGATGACAAACGATCTGACATTTATCGTGGTATACGTAGACAGTAAATTATTCAGTACGTCAACTTGCCTTAGCAAGTTCATAATATTCCGCGTTTTATTCCCTGGTGGTAACTCTGATTGTTCAAAATACGGTCAATATAAGAACCATATATACGTGAACGGAAACCCAAAGCTTTTCAGGAAACGGAGCTCCCTATTCCAAATCCCGAAACACATTGAAACGGAAACACGTCCGAATCCATTATTACACGCTTAGACAGGAAGACTGATCTATCTCCTTTACTCGATCGTTCCGTATACTCGATATTACGATTATATTCCTTTTCAAGGTGAAAAATGAGGACGCGGTGGCTCGCGATAAATTTAACCGCCGCGCCGCGCCGCGCCGCGCTGCGCGCCGTTAATATCGCGGCGCGTTTACCTGCTGGCGTAAACATTTTTTGTCACGCCACGGTATAATGCCCCGTTGCGCTTGTTTAAATGATGAGTATTGACTTGACCTCGTTTCGGGAAAATCAAGGGTTGAAGGGGGTGGGTTGTATTTACGCGAAAATGACGGCGCGCCCGCGCCGCCGCGCCGTCCACGCGAAACGATCTAAACGCGCGGGGGGAGAGGGTGCGATTGCGTATGAATTCTCGCACCGCGCGTCGCAAATTAATTTTAATCTGTGGCGGAAGCGTGCGTTTGCGCCATTCAATCTCCAAACTGCTGGATCGAAAATTTATTGCATTCTGGTACGCAATATCGCCTAAATGTTCTACACGGACGTGTCCGTGTTGCGTCGACGTATTAATTCGTATAATGTACATAGCGTAGATAATGCAATTATAACAGTAACTATAACATGTGTACATATTAATAAAGAAGCTTAAAAGGTATGTTCGAAGTTATGACAATAGCGCTGAAGAGTTTCGCGATTTTTGTATTTTGCAGCTTTACTTTAGTACAGCAGGTAACCCTTTACTTGTTCGACCGCGGCGAGCTGCATTTTAGGTCAAATAGATGCCAATACGGACGCCAATAGAGGGTCGTAATAGGGAACACACGTCAGTTACAGATCGTCAGCGTACATATGTGCACTTACGCACGTTAGAGCCACCAATCAAAGTGCCACAACATTGTGTATCGCACCGCATTGCCAGGAACATTACGCCTCTGAGGCGGCAAATGGCCGAAATGTTGCTCGTCACAGAGATAATAACACGGTGTATCTTCATTGTTATGCTCTGCCTAACGTCTCTGGTCGCAACCGCTCGTCTGTCTGTCCGCGAAATCCATTTGTCTAACGTTCCGCGACGTCAAGTGGATCTTAGCGTCGCGCATCAAAGGTACTCAAACCTTTCGCCAATTAAGCGACAGCTATCATCAATCATATAGCGAGCACCGTATGGCATTGCAAGAACGTACAAGAACGATTTATTGAAGTCTGCAGACGTGATCCTGGGGATATTTGAGGAAAAGATACAACGACGTTGTAATGGTGCTCAACGAAAGAATGAAAAGAGAGAAGAGAAATTGGCGGAAAACGCGTTTAGTTCTATATGAACAAATTGACATATTTATATGAAAATGTTTGCATGCTTGATCTTTAAATAAAAGTTTATAACATTTCAAAGAGCAGAAAAATGGCTTCAATAAATTTAAATTGGATACTGTCGAAAGATGATCTCAGGGTATTCTTAAAGATTGTTTAAAAGAAGGAAAAGAATAGTAAAGTTAGGAATAAAAAAAATAGATGTTGCATAGACTTAAAAACTTTTCTTTATACATCTAAAAAATTAAGTTAGATTTTTATAAAAAGCGACTTTCCAGTTAAAAAATAAGGATCTCTCTTAAGAATATGGTTATGTAATTCTATTATTTATAACTTTCAACAAAATACAAACCCCCTTGTTGCTCAAATTTTCATAATAATGAACCCAACTAGAAGATTTTCTGTAGTCATAATACAATTCTGTACTTCATGTTCTTACATTAAGTCGCATTTTTGTAGGAGCATCATATGTAGAAATAAGAGAAAGAATGTTCTTGGTACTACTTTCCCAAATAATTTACGAAACTATCACGAGTTCTTCTAAACAGCATTTCTCGACTTGTCCACATAAGTGAGGAAACTCGATTGGAGCAACTTAGTAACAGTTACCAAGCTCTTCGTCTGATTGATTGCAAATACATGTAACGGCGAGAAATGGAACGATCGGGGAGAAACTCGGAGGCAGGAGGCAGCTTAGCGAGATCCACTAGCGAGAGGAGACGCGACGCGGTCGTACAAAGAATGATAGCGACGGGTAACTCACCCCCTCAGGCCGAAAGCTCTCTTTGCCAGCTCCAGCTTGAAGACGCTCGGTCAACAAGCAGCCGGAAGCTCGAGTCTCGCCTCCTTATGACGCTGCAACGAGCAAGGCGGGTACTCCAGATCTCCCTGTAGTCGCGTTTTCTTCTCACTTTCGCGACACTGCCGTGTTAACCGTGCTTTCTTACGTGACGCGACGACGAATCGGGAAGTTTAAAAAAGGAAGAAAAAAGATCTCGGAAGAAAGAGAAACGATCGGGGTGCTTCTCGAATTTACTCAACGGACCGTGACGAAACTGCAAACGCGTTCGATCGGAAGGAACGTTGGACGATGGGGACAACAACGTCGAGACGCACCTCGTATATGTCTCTTGAGAAGGAGAGAAAGAGAAAGAGAGAGAAGAAAAGACACACACAGAGAGAGAGAGAGAGAGAGAGAGAGAGAGAGAGAGAGAGAGAGAGAAGTCAGCGGAGGGATAAGCTAATTTTAGAGTTAAGGATCCGTATGAAGTGGAAGAGAGGACGGCGAAGGAGCGAACGCACGAATACAATACATTGCACGCATCGGAGACTGTCTCTTGCGAATGAGGGACAACCGAGAGGATGAAGAACGCATGATCTTGGGACACGCTGCCAGAAAGAACTCGATCGCTGACCAATCGCCATTCGAAGATTTACCTCCCGGTAAATAGAGACCGCTGTCTCGGCCAACCGGGGCCATCATGATGATGCTAATAGACCTCTTAGATGGAACATCGAGCCGTCGATTGAGGCGTTTAACGTCGGAGTTGCGTGCCACCATGCCATCATCGGCTTAACCGTGTTCTCTAATCACGTGTATCTATCGACGATCGCATTTATCAGGTGACATTTTTTTCCCTACCGATACTACTTCTACAGTCGTCTGAAATAACGTATGCTCCAATGACAATTATATGCTAAACTAATCATCCAATTACCTAGAACTTTCTTCTGTTGGCCGGAAATAGCCGGATGGTTGGATTTGAAAAATTTCTAAGAACTGAGAAGATTTCTCGGTAACAGCTCGCCATAAGAGAGCATCCTTTCTCACTACCTTCCTACAAATATTACATATGATGTTCGTTTACGAAGACGATTTGCTATTTATCATTCCTTTTCATTTCCCTCGCGTCGCGACGCGGGCTTCGTAATCGAGAAATTCTGATGTCGAGCTACACTGTGATCTTCAGTTTTCCTAACAAGCACGGATGGTTCCCACGAGGCAACGCGTCGTAATTAAGAGCTAGAGATATAACGTAGATCGCAAGGGGAACGACGACAACAACGAGAAGAACTGGACTGGATTAAAGAGAGATAACTACATCGTAATCTCGAGATTCTCCACAAGAATATTATTACCACTCACGATTATCATCTTTATGAACAAAGAAATTATATTTTAAAAAAACTTATCGCATCAGAGACTCACAATCGCAATGTGTTTCTATTTCTTCGACTTTCGACCATTAACATCCCTCATCCTTTAGTCAAACGTGAAATCCTCATATACTTGCAAAATACTACACATCTAATTGAACAAATACAGATCTGCGTGTGACGGGATTAGTGGTTAGCATTATATTAGAATTTTTCATCCGCGGGTTTCTGGTCGCCCGAGCGTGAATTTGCATTCCAAGCGACTCTCTGTCATATTTCGTGCTATTTCGCGCTTGGTTTATTGGTCCAAAGCTCCAAAGTTAGCCTATTTGCACCTCCGGTAATGCGGGAACAATGCCGGATTTTCGTCGATGCTTACATACCCATCACGCAAGAGCCGCGGGAGGACGATATAGTACCATAGAATACACTAATGCGGCCTTCGCTCGTTCGTTCGCGTGCATTCAGCTTTGCTCGAATAACGAATTAGAGGATACGGCCAATAAATATTCGTGCCATCGCACACACGACAAAAATGGGTTATTCCGAAAAAATTACTTTCCAGCTGGAAAAGTTTAACGTACACGAGCGTACCTGATTGAACCAATCAGTTTTTTTATCCTCCTATTTAAACAAGGATAATCCTAATACTTAATAAACAAATTCTAAACAATCAATTTCAAATCACTCAAGAAATTAGACAAGACAAAATGCAATTAATGTCTGATATGCTTGGCATAAAATTATTTTTCCGTTCTATAAAGTGAAATGGGTTATATAATTTGAGTCGATGAATGTTTTATGCGAACAAATTTTCCAGTTCTTTCATATCGCGACGCTTAGAGTTACGGCGAAGCACTTCAGAATAAAGGGGTTCTTTGAAGTCACGTTTGCTCAGCTAAAATCGTCGCGGAGGAAGCAGGAAAGCTGCGGGAATGATAACGCCGCCGAGGAATTTGCCTGCATCCTCGAACTTACGGCAGACGTACATTGTTCCGCGTTCACTACACATTCCCGGATCTTGCTGTCGAATTTTCCTCGTGCATTAACGACGAGACGTACTGTCTCCCTTGTTAATATTAAATTTTACACGATAAAAATTCAACAGCAATCGGAACTGACGCAAATAACACGTGAATTTATACATTCGAGAAATTCCATAACATGATGGTAATAATTAATGTGACATAATTTTCTTAATAAAAGAAACGTAATAGAAAGCATTGGTTGCAAAAAATCCAGTGATAAACGTGGTCTATCGTATTTCGCGAATATTTACGAGCTCTCGGGTCAGAAGTGAAGAAAGTCGCTGCTCGACGTCTCAACGAAAGGCAAAATGGTTGGAGACTTAATATATTAAACATTAGATTGTAATATTTCGCACTGTACACAACCTTCTCCGAAACTGGTGACTTCCCACAAGAGAAAATGGAGCCGTAGATTAAAATGAGAAGGTAGGGAGGACGGAAGGAAGGAAATTGAAGTGTTTGATCGTTGCGGTCGGAGGCGGTATAAATCGGGACCTTATTAGCGCGTCGCGATGGTCGTGGAAAAACTAATTTTAAATCTAACACAGGGCTGTGTAAGTAAACACATCGACGTGTCGCAAATATCCCGGGAGGGTGCGTTCGTCGCACGGCAGGATGGATAATCGATTAAGTCGAGGTATATCCACTTATCCGCTTGCTCTCACACCCCGCAGAGCGCAAATTCCAGAATCTCAAAGAGGCGGTGCACACTGCACGAGGTACCTTAAGACGGGGTGGATATGGCGCTCAATTTGCACGGATCCTTGGCTAAGCCTCCAAAGTGATAACCGATCTACTAGATGCAGCCGGGGCGGATCACCAAGTTCCATAACGCGTCCCGTTACCTGCAACCTACCCTCGTATCCCTAGTAAGACCACGCTCCGACGAATAATTACCACTCACTTACAACGGCGAAGCCATAACTTTTCCATGTCAAAGCTCGCGCTTGTATTGCGTCGCGATATGAAAAAACGTAAAAATTAATAATGAAGAACTGCGTTTTTAAAAATATCCTTAAAAGATTACATTAAATTATGCAATCCAATCAAATGTATTATTATTATTATTATTATTACAGATTTAAATGCTAATATATGCAGCATTACTGCTGATGCCTCACTTTTTGAGATACAATTCTCTACTTTATTTCTGGTTTTTATGCATAGTAATTTATGCTTTTATTATTACACTTTAATTTATTATTATTATTATTATTAAATTATGTTGAAATGATAGAAATGGTTGCACGTGAAATAATTTGTTGGGAAGATTTAATGCGTGGAAAAAGCACGTCCGAAATACTGGTACATCAAAGATTGGTTAGTCGTATTCAGTGGACTTGACGTTGGGTGAGATGCATCACCGTATTACATTCCCGTACGAAACCATCAAGCCACCTCGAGGATGGTACGCGTGCACGAAGCGGGGCGTGCCGCCGTAATCTCAATTCAATTTGAGAGCACGTCGTCGTGCAACGAGGAGTCCCTTTCGTGATAATCTCCGCCGGAAATACTAGACGGCCGAAACTTCGCGACTAACGCGATTTTCAAGTAAATTTCACTGCCATTAGGATGACACGCCATGGCTCTTAGTCGGAGTATCAGCGGACTCACTTGCCATGCACGTGTAGGTACCTGTCTTTCGCTAAATGCGGACATTCGAGGAGGAGTTAATAGCCGCACGATATTATCATCAATATTTTATTTGGAAATTATTTAAATCCCCATTCCGATCAGTTATGATAATCATTAATCAATCTGATTATTGGACAAATCGGATCGAATGGAATAAAGTATAATTCGATAATAGTATTATAGTTGATATGTCGCGAATTATTGTTATATATAAGACCATCTCAACTCGATACATCGTTCCACTAGACTCGACAAAATTAAAATAATCAGATATGGTAACATGCCAAACGAATTAGCATCATGAATGTAAGTATACCGTGAAAAATGTAATCATTATATATCACTCTCGATTATTCCTTTTTTAAATAGAGACAAAAAAATAGAACATACGTTTTACGGTGTTCAGAGAGCTTGGTAACAAACCTCGTTGGAAAACAAATATAGTAGACCGACGGGAGACATCACGGAGCGGTACATCTTAAAAGTCCCGTAGCTGGGATCCTTTTAGCAAATTACGAAGTTATCGGAAAACTCTCCCGAAGGGGGACACGCCTCGCGGCATTATATTTAATAACGTCCAATAAACGTTACTCTCCGCCACTGCTTTTTCTTCTCCCATTTTTCTCCTCTGCCCTTCTTTTTTTCTCTCCTACTTCGCTCGCGCCCCTTCCGTGTTCGTTTTACCCCGCTTTCGTTTCTCTCCGCGCTGCACTTTCTCTCTCTTTTTCAGCGTGCCGCTAATGTTTTTAGTTTTTACTTGCGTCATATTAAAACGATTGATTTCGTTCGCGACGTGTACGTCCCGTCTCTTCGGAGATACTGTTCCGCACCGAAAACCGATATCGACCACTTTCAGTCTGGGCGCGAGTCGAATAAACGGCCGCCATTAGCCCCGAGAGTCCTGCGGCGTAACACAGGAATTTGTACATCCACTCGGTTTCGAAAGTGGTCCCAAAGCTTGTAGCTTTCGCGACGATTACATTAACACGTTGTCACACGCGAATTTTTTCACGGCGACCGTAAATGACCGTGAGTCACCCGTTGCAGATGCATCGTATCTCGTTTTTCAGACGATTACTTTATCATTCAATAATTTTATTCGCACTGCAAACATTGACTTTAATTATTTACTAAATGTTTCTTAAAAACTGACGATTCTCTCTTTGTTACACAAATTTTTACGAACGTAATTCTAAATACTTGTAACTGCAGAAAATAAATTATCTCGTTTGCTAATTATTTTTTTGTCTATTTTTTTCTGTACACACAGAAAAATATAAACTACCTGCAAGTTAATATTACTTGATTCAAGTATTTGATAAGTTCATATATGAGCAAATCTACCATAAAGTCGTCATAAGTATCACATTTACTCAAAACATATTCTAGATCTTAGCAAGTTTAGTACTTGAAACAAGAATATTAAATTAATACGAACATTTTGTTTACTTACAATATAGAGTCCACGGAAGAGAAGCATATACTTCAATAAAGATATTACATTTTCTTGAGAGAAGTTTATCCGTTATTTGAATCAAGTAAAAATTTTATTCATCTAGAATAATCGTTTACTTCAAAAAAGAATTTGTATTCTCGATGATTACAATTAATATTATTTTTATTTTTTTAATTTTCTTTAATTCTTTAGTTCCTAAGTGGAATGTAGGTTAGGAGGTTTTCGTGCGCGGTGCGGAGGGGTAGTACTTACAGTTTAGAATATAAAAATTCCTGTCTTCAGGTGGACTTGAACCCGGTTCCTCGTGGTTATGAGTCTGACACTTTATCACTAGGCCACATCTCTGATTATATTCTTAGTGTTGCAGTATCTAGTTTTCACAGAAGTAATTTATTGATTTCAAGTATTTCATAATCTTACCTAAAGAATCAGTAAATATTCAAATCAAGCTTATGTGGCTTTTCTTAGATAAAGTTTACAGAATATACTTGAAATTAATGAATCACTTTCTGTCAAAACTAGATACTGCAGCACTAAAAATATAATCAGAGATGTGGCCTAGTGATAAAGTATCAGACTCATAACCACGAGGAACCGGATTTCAAGTCCACCTGATGACAGGAATTTCAATATTCTAAACTGTACCCCTCCGGACCGCGCACGAAAACCTCCTAACCTAGAAGAATGTCGTTCTACAGCCAAGTATTTCATATTCTTACCTAAAAAATCAGTAATATTCAAGTCAAGCTTATGTTGCTTTTCTTAGATAAAGTTTCGGAATATACTTGAAAGAAGAATAAATTCTTCTTTTAAGCACATGATGATAAGCTTTTCTAATACTTATGATGAGTATATTAAGAAACTAATATTAAGAAAATATTCTTTGTTAAAGAAAACTGTTACTCAAACCAAATAAAATAAAATGAGTAATTGCTTTTCTTGGCTATAGAACGATATTTTTCTGTGTGTACTATCTTGAGTTCTTGAGTTCTATTATATCATATTTTGCCGATAACTTTCTGTACGTCAAAATGCATTTTTATTAAAAATCTATTCTGCTTTTGTTAAAATCTTTTTAGTTTGAACAAGTGACGAGTTATTTTCAACAGGCGAGATATTTTCCATCTGCGGAGCAGGGCGCTTGTATGAGTAAAACGTTTATCCAACGTGTTGAAGTCGTCAGGACGTTTTGGTCACGTTAAGGAAGCACGGAACGAAATCTCGCGTGCGCAAAGTTGCAGAAGGAGAGCAATCGTATACGGAACGGAACGAGCCGGTAAGATACGGTGCGCCAGGGTGGGACGGATGGGACAGTGATGTGCAGCTGTATTTATAGTATGGATTGTGTCTGCTTGGCAGCTCGCCATCAGATGAACGGCTCTCCTAAGAGCCCTACGCGAGGCACGGACCAAGCAGCGGTACGTACAAAGTGCTATTGATAACTATTGTCTCCACATTTATCCACGAATCGCTTATTCCCTCGCGCAATCTTTCGACCACCGTCTTAAAACCAAAAAAGAAAAACGCTTTTCTTTACGCGAGAGAGCGACGACTGATGGCAGCGGCGATGGAAGTCTTTTTTCCAGTCCGAAGCTACCAATAGCGGCGGGGATGAATCACAATCGGTTCCGATCGGTACTCGTTCGCAAGCACGACCTGGCTTTTATTAGACCGGCTGACACCGAGGATCACTGCCAAACTAGGATCGCGCGAACAATAGCTTCCACGTATCGTCTCGGCCGGGCAAAAATAACTACAGTTGCCTGCATTTCCTATCGCACTCTTTTTGCATCAAAGTTGAAGCAGAGAGAGAGAGAGAGAGAGAGAGAGAGAGAGAGAGAGAGAGAGAAGAAAAGAAAGAAAGAGAAAGCGAAAAGGAAAAAAAATTCCATCAATGTTGGTTTAATTTAGAGAGAAACTTGCTGTAGACAAAAAAATGTGAATATATGCGTTTTTATAGTAAGTTTATGTATGTAAATGATTTTGAAGCGATAAAAATAAAACAAAAAGTGAACAAAACAAGCACGGGAGTATCCTTATTGCGGAAAGCGAATTGGCGATAGCGCAGTTTTAGGATTTCGAGATAATGTTTCTGGAAATACTTTACTTCGCGCGGTCGCGTGCCCAGAATCCATTTCCGTCGTCCAAATACCTCATCCCCCAGCTTCTAAGATTCCCAGACGACTCCGGAACATGGCGGATCAATGATCTATTCGCTCCATCTTAATACGCGTACCATACGTCTCATACGATGCGTGACATGTCGAGGGAATTTTTATTATGTGCAATCTATTCAGAATTTAGATGCCAAAATGGATACCCAAGATCTGAAACCTTAATCTCATTTTAAAAGAAGATTTCGCTTCCAAAATATCGAAAAAAATTTTCTCTGCATCGCTCAGTTTTATAAATTGATCTTTCTTTATACGTAACAGAGAGAAATTTGTTACGTTACGAAAAACGATATAATTTCGCGACAATTCCGTCACTCCTACTTGACAATAGCAAAGAGAAAAAGAGAAAAAAATCCTTTTTGTAAATCTATATTAATGTTACAGCACATATTTCGCGCTTTCTGAAAAATAAGGATCATAATAATTTTTCTAAAGTGTTTTAAACCATACTTCTATCTCTTCTTGATCTATCTCTTCTCTATAAAAAATCCCAAGTCACCGTTCCGACCTTTACCTATACACCAAGTGCAGCCACCGCCATTGTTACCGTTTTAGCTTTTTTCATCGATTACCGTTACCCCAAAGAGGGTATCCCCGCGAAGCTTAACACCGACTCGAGAACGGCCGTACCGTCCTTGTCTCGCATATCCCCCTCGTATTCCTAGGATTAGAGCTGGCTTTAATGCCCCTGACGACAAGGGATTTCGAAGGGTAATTGAATACGGACACGCCGAAACGTCGCGGTTAAAAGTTCCAAGTGTCCTGCTATCGCTATTCGCGCGTGGTTTTGTCCATTTTCTATCCATTGAAGGGCGATCGACTTAATTGATAAAATTAGATCCCGAGGTTCAACTGGACTTCAAGTGTCCCTTTAATTATGTAAGATAGCAATAAAGCGCCTTTGGCGCGCGAACTAGCGCATGCATGTTAATTCTTTCTGAGTGACCCGGCGAACGGAACCGGAAGCAATGTCCCCTTTTTGTGCCAGTCGGTCCGTGCTTAGGCGCTCGCCGCTGATCGATTCGGCGGGATTCGGTTTTGATCTGTCACGTGGAAGGAACCGATCGCCCTCAACCGAGTATTCACTGTCAAGCCCCCGTAGCCGGGTGGATGAAGATTATTCGCTTGTAGCTCGTACTCGCCCGTAAAAATATCGTACAGCCACCATTTCGGGTGGCACACGTACGAAACGACAGCGCGAATATTAATATGTACGGCGGCGTTTCGAGATTCGATAAACACAGGGAAATCCCTACTACACTCAAGGAGAAATTTACATCATATTTTGGTCAATATATAATGTGAATTTACATGATTTTGACTTTTCTGTTTTCCTTGGGAACAATTACAAATTAACTGAATTGAACCGATGACGTAAACTGTGTTTATGCGCGTCCTACAGCGCCCTACAGGCTGATACATTATGCGCAGCATCCGTTACAGTGCAAAACTCGCTGGAGCGACTTCCGGGGATGATCGGTTGCATCCTGCAGAGAGCGAACGATATTTAACGTGGGCGAAAGATAGGTCAGGTCGTAAAAAGCCGCGGCGCGCACCAGTTTATGCATGCATGTGGAGACATATTGCGATTCACACAAGACTCTCTCCTTCTCTCTTTCTCTTTCCCTGGCATCGGCTGCTTCAAAAGGAGAAGCCAGGTGAAGTGTATACTGTATATCTCGCGTACTCGGCGCGCGCGGCGGAGGCCACCTTCGTGCATGCACGAGTAATTCAGGTGGTATCGATGGCGCCCGCAAAGCACGTTATTTTTAGTTCAATTTGAACGCTCGAACGGCACCATAAAGCGAGAACGCCACGTACGTTATAATATAATATAACCGGCGGGTGTGACGGGGGAAGAAAAATGGGCGACGAAGGGGGTCTACGAAGGAAGGGGAGGGAGTAGGCTTCGCGGACAAGCGTCGCCTAGTTGCCGCGCGGTGGAAACTTTCGCGCCTCGACACGGCGAGAGGGTATTTTATTTTATTTTTTTTTTCCAGTACGGACGCGCGTGCGCGCGCGTGCCCATGAATTACTTAATAATTCCATGAAACGCAAATTACCCCGTCGTCGTATCGGGCATAAAGATGGCCGCGTATCGCCCCGTCAGCGATCCCCCGTTCCCCTACGACTCCGTTCCCCCCGAGGACCGAACGTCGCGCGGATTAACTCTTAACTGCTGACGTTGATAAACTCCCTCGGTCGTGTAAAGCGTTAAAAGTTGGAAAAGCTGTTTCGCGCGAGCGCGTTACCGAGGAAAGGGAAGACGTCTATCAAAATACTTTACAAAGTCTAGGCTATATTCGACGGGAGGTCGTTGCATTTATCGCCGAACCGAAGATATTTCAACAGAATCGATTCTAGTCGCGTTTCGATGCGCATCATTGAACTTCGCTGACCTGTTTAATAATAAAATTGACAATAATGATGATAATTTTATCGAGTTTATTCATTAATGTTTCATAGCAAAGCACAAATAGAGCGATTTTTCTAAACAGGGATTTACATCTTTTCCGAGAGACTCGGTAGGGGTATAGTAGTCCGTGAGGACAAAAACGGAGTATTTCGATTGCGGGATGAGCTGAACGCCATGAAAGGGAATCCGTTTAGCATTGTTAATATTTGTCGAAACTGTATTCCACGGTAGTAAGTAAATGCACACGCTAATGGGAAGAGATTAAACCCGCGTATAATTATTTCGCAGTTGAAGAGATTTTGCTCGCATATTTTCTCATTTCTCGCTTTTATTACTCTTACGGAGCGGTTCGGATCTTATTGAATCGTACAATTAGAAAATCCGCGTTTATATATATGTATCTCATTGGCGGAAAGACTGCCTCTCCGTCGACGTTTTCCACTCGCGCGCGCGCGTGTGCGGGGCCTTCCGACGTTACGCGGGCACAAATCAAAATCAATAAGCCGATTATTGGCCGCGCCGAGCGGAGATTACGCCGCTTTGAATTGACACCCAGGACGAGGCGGAGTGAGCCACCGGCGCGCGCGATTCAATCCCGCGGGCTCTCCCGACAGGCGGACATCCGTCCCAGTTCCTTTTTCCACGCGCGCGACGCGAGAGAGTCGGCGACGGACAACGGGGCGAAATGGCGCACATGGATGCGGAGCGCCGACACCACCGCGAAATGCTATTCGAGCATTCGTTAGCGACGCGGAGCCTCGTCCTTATATACCCGCTGAACAAACGAGCGCCCTGACGGCGCGCATTCAGCCGTCTGTGAAAGACGCGAAAGACGGCTCGTTTTCCGCGTAATTTCATCCGCGCGGCGCGGCGGAAGAGAATTTATCAATAGCGCCTCGCGCGCGAACGTGGCGATGCCGCCGCCGCGCGGCGCCATCGTACGAGACGTTACGATAAAACGAGCCGTTGCAATAACGACGCGAGATGATTATTAAACAAAGAAAAGGAGAAAGAGAAACGCTCGAACGTTATTTGAAATTTAATGCGCGCGCGAAGTGATATCGTCCTGATTCTTGCAAATGTATAATTACGTAGGATTATAAATTTCACCTCTTTTTATACATTGTTACATACAACATTTTGTTTTTGTAGAAAATAATTGAGAGAAAGGTATATTTATTTCAACAAATATTATATTTATTTCAATAAATATCGCTGCCATGGTATTTTCAGGTTTAAATTTCGCTATAATACATATACAAAAAAAAACATACGAGCGAACAAAAGAGCGCGGTATTTGGCGCAACGGGGCGAACGTCAAACAGGTTTTTCTAATCACATTGAGATCGTTAATATTTCTGACTGTCAAAATTTTCAATTCAACGGTAAACAAAATATTCATAAAACCCTCCGATTACACGAGCCAAATGCTATTTCGGCCGCAAAAATCTTGTCAGAAAATTTAATAATAAATCCATTAAAAGACATATTTCAAATTTTCACAGAATTAAATAAAAGGTAATGTGACAGAAACGATAAAAAAATTCTCAGATTCTTCTTAAAACGGAAGTGTTAGATTGGCTTGATTATTTCTACAATTTCCTATAAAAAATTAATTGTGAATTAAGAATAATGAGACACGACAATCTAACTTTTTGTACATCAAAGCTTAAAGATATGGTTTTGTATTGAAATGTACGGGCACGTTTCACGATTTCCATTTTCTATTGCTATATAGCCTGGAAAAATGGGACAAACTATGGGCAGAATGCCTGAAACGTGGGAGGGTCTCCTGGAAGAGAGAGATCGCGTTCTACACTGGAGTTCCGAAGTCTTGGCAAGAGTGCAGGATAATGTTACGAATGAGGATACGTTTTTAATGGACTACGCTGACGAAAAGATCGATGCCAAAATCGATACGTGGATTAAAACCAATCGGACGCGGGTTGACGAGACCTTCAATAAATTTCCAAATGCGACAGAACAGCACAGAAATATAGTTAATGCTGGAATCGAAAAGGTGAGAGAGAGATTGACATGTCTTTTCTTTACCCAAAATATATACAATATATACATATACGTCAATTAGCACTGAAATTTTTTTCGTAAACTTTGTAAAAGGATTTACTGGAGATATATATATTGCAAAGATAGATTGTTTCTCGTGTAATGTCTAGCTTACTGAAGAGATACGAGCAAAAACAAGGAAGGATTATCAAAACGCATATAACGACATTAAAAAGTTCAACAAGAAGGTAGATCAGTTGGGTTCGGATGAAAGAAAGATTCACGCTGAAATACAAAATCTGGAGGCGGAATGCGCGGGTGACACGCAAAAATTTCAAAAAAAATTCGGCCCGTTGCGAGTTAAAGTTTTCGATAATTTGAGAACCGGCGAAAAAATGATATTCCAAGATAAAAGACTGAAAGGCGATTTTACTAAAAAAGTATGAGTTTTTTCTATATCCATAAAACCTGCGACCTCCATAATATCTCCTGATAATTCAATTGCGCTTACTCATCAGACTTACGATATTGATCACAAAAACTCTGCCGAGTGTGTGAAACGAATCGACAAATTGCTTAAAGACTTCGAGAAATGTGCGGCGAAAGAGGGAACGTAAATAAAGCGGAGGAAAATGTCTCATCGTCAACTCGCACCTTCGCACGTGCGATCGATAAAACACGTTTATAAAAAAAATTGTCAAAAAATACAATAAATTTTCTTCTTGAGATAGTACCTTGCTTTGTGATATCAGTTTTATTCGAAATTATTACGTAGAAAGGGGAAACTTTGGCCACCTATAAATTTACATTAATCAAGTAACAGAGATAGATTCGCTTTTGAATGCTCTTGTTTGATTTCCCGTTCTGTGAACAACCGGTTGCTTATCGTCTCGCACGAGATAGAGGATTCCTCGATAATCTTCCCATCGTAATTTGTGGCGTAAGTAAAGGGAAAAGCGAAGAAAAGGAAAGAATCGAAGGTCGTTTTTGCCTGATAAACGTGTTGCCTCTAGAACGAAAAAACTGGATTATACAGGGTGTTCCGAAATCGCCGGATGTCTCTTTCACCGCGCTATGATTCGCTTTAGAATCAATCTTTTTTCGGTAAAAATGTCAAAGTGTTATAAATGTACGTAGTCTTCAAAATTCATGATTCAAAAGAAGGGCTTCTAAGCTTTAAAAAGGATGAGATATAAGGGGGTCACATAAGTTCTCTTCAATAAATTTTATGCGGGATTAATAGAAATTTAATAGGGAGCTTATAAAGATTTACAATATTAAAAAATCTGAACAATATGACAAATAATGTTCTCGACATATTGGAGAAAAGTGTCCAGGAAAATTAACAAGAACGGTGATTCCAAGATCACTCTGTATAACGAGATATAACGAGATTAGAGCTTCTTCTCCGCTTCTCCCTGCAGGTTGCGTCACAGATTCGAATTCTCTTCAGCGATCGATGGATCCGGACTCGCAGAGTCATAGAATAACGCTAGTAACCTTCACGATTCCTTCGGGACTCGCTATTACAGATCCTTTTGCGTCGCGTACCCTCGAGTCTCTCCAATCGCGATCCTAGAATGCCACACTCCAGATGACGGGAGGCAACGGGATCGGAGAAGAGAGAGAGAGAGAGAGAGAGAGAGAGAGAGAGAGAGAGAGAGAGAGAGAGAGGTATGAATATAAGACGATGCCGGATTCTCCGCATCGGCTTGGTTGGGATAGGCTCTCCCGGAGACTCTCATGATCGGGAGAGCATGAGACAGCAAGTGGTTCACACTTCACAGCTCCGTGATGCCACGATACGACAAACCAGGAACGTAACCGCACGATGTACCATTAAGGCGACCATTTCTAGCGACGACACAGTCAATGCCAAAATAGTTGAACTATTTTTAGTGGTTTCCAAGAATTTATTCCCGTTTGAACCGAAAGTAGTATTTAATTATATCGACTGATTCAATATTACATCGATTAATGGTGTATCTATACTTGTTCCAATAAAATTCTTAAAATTGCACATTTTTAATGCGACTCATATTAGGATTATAGTGATTAAATTATATGCACAGGTAACGAGATTTTCAAACATAATAACTTTAAGCCGAATACGGATACACACTGCATAATGAAATCAATCTAGCTAAACGAAATTTTCAAAATTTAACACTTCCCATATAACTCGTGTTAGAGCAGTAGAACTCACGACATCCAAATTATTCATGCACTATGTAATTCTGATCCCATTTGAAAGCTGTAATATAATTTATATACTGATAACTAGATTTGTATATCGAATCCATTATATATACATATGTGTATATAAAAGTCGTCATAATTATAAAATAAAATAAAATATAGGATATAAAAGAGAACACAAGTTTTAGTAATTAAGGCAAAAAAAATTCAATATCCAGAATAGGACATTTTAGTTCTCACAGTAGGTTAAACTTATTCATAAAATATAAAAGTTACGAGTTATTACGGCTGTCGCAAAACGTTAATTATGTAAAAGTATGTGTAAAAGATTACTGAGAGCTCTTCTGTAAATACTATCTGCTTAACTAGATCAATACACGTCTGAATACGATACATTCGGCGACACAAATACAAAGTTGCATCAATTATGGACGATTATACTTTTAATATAGATAATAAAAAATAATTTATGCAATAAAGCATTTTAAATTGCAAAGCTCGAAGTTTAAATTTTGTCACCTTCTAACTTGTTCATATTTCTAATACTGTGTAAATTTTTTAAGTTTTTACCGCAGTTTTTAAGAGTTTCGATTTTTGCTGTTTTTTTTTAAATACCGACAATTAAAATTTTTTTATATCGGTAATTATAATGATAATATAATAAAAAGGCGGTGATTTCAACAGTCGATAAAATTACTAGTGAGTTTACCGATAATGGACAATTAAAAAATCAATCCTTTGAATTCTTCTGAAAAATCGATGCACTAATTAAAATTTCGACAGTCATAATTCTATAAGAATTCCTATGATTTTGCTATTCCAAAATTTATTTTTGAGAATACAAATCGCGTAAGTTTAGAGCCAGAAACTGATAAAGTTGTAATAAAATATATAAAATAGCACAAATCACACAAAGCCGCGAGTTCGTCTAACGTCTAACGCATTCGGATCACAAATTCTAGAACGATCGTCTCTTAAAATCGCATACAAAGAAAGCAGGATGCATTCGTGACACGATCTCTATGAGAGATAGAGAAAAATGCCAATCTTATTTAAAAATGTAGGGATGTGAGAAACAAATTCTTTCGATAAAACACTAATCGACGCGATTCGCGGATTATCGTGACGTGATAAATTATTGCGCGATCTTTTATTTCGCTTCGTAATTACAATTATAAAATTTCCGGAAAAAAAACTTACGCGAATAATGATTTTCGATAATTTCCTAACAAAATGTCCAATGGAATTTCAATAATAAAATTTCCGATACACCTTCTGCTACATGTGCGGTTTTAACGGTCTGACCTTATTATACTTGCGTCACCCGATTATCCGAAAAAGAGATGGACGTAATTCGTTTTACAATTACGTAACGTGTGCGTTTGCAAGTATAAGTATACTTATCGTGCCGCCTTTAACATTAAAAACACGACTCCTCTACACGACCTTCAGTAGCCGTGATCGTCTAGTGGTTAGGACCCTACGTTGTGGCCGTAGTAACCCAGGTTCGAATCCTGGTCACGGCAATGCGTGAAAACATTGTCACGGTGAAGGTTTTTTTTTCTTTTATCTCGCATTAAATATTAACTAAACAGTTATTTGACAGCACTATCACAGCAAATTCTTTTTTTTGCCCTTAATTTATTTTTTAAATAATTTATTAACCGTGCAAAATTGCGTGAAATTATTCTCATTACTAAAAATATTTTTCTTCCTATTTTTAATATTTTTATAAATATTTTTATTAAATAATTATTATAATTATTATATTGATTAAAATGTGTTTAAATCTTCCGACTCATGATTATCAATTTGCATATAATTCTATGAATTGTCCGCGTATATAAATTATATAGATTCATTCCTTGTAATAAGCTGAACGGTATTCAATAAAACCGCGATGAAAGGAAAACTTTGACGTACAGCAAAATCAAATGCAATAATTGTCGCAATCGTTCTTCGAATACCTTTGCCAAAAATACTAACAGATTGTGACATTTGATACGCCGATGTGGCGTTATGCAACTGGATGCATCCATGGTAAATTAATATGCAAAATTGCATTGTCAGGGAAACAATTTGAGGAATGATCAGCATACACTCGCGAATTGTGCAATTGTAAACTATTATAAATAAAAGTACAATTCGCCACCACATAGCAGTGCAGTGCGGGATCGAGCACGATTCGTATCAGACTTGAAATTTTTAATCGGACTTTCGTTAATCATCGGCCGACATGATTAGCCGACATCAATTTTTCCTATTAATTCATATTTTGTGCTGCGCTAGTTCGTATAAAAATCTTTTCAATTAATATTACTTCATAACATCTTAATAGCAATTTTGTCAGAACTATATCGAGAATTTATTATTTTTTTTTGTATTTTTGTATTTTTTGTACATAAATTGTTTTATGAAAATCAGTTTATTTAATTAGATAAACGTGAAATTTTCATTTAATTATCTGTACAAATCGAAGAATTTCTTATTTCTTTTTTTTTATATTGAAAACCTTGGATAATAAAAGAAAAATATTCTTGGAAGTAATTTCAAGTGTTTAAAATGTGGTTTAAATTGTTCTCTCTTAATGTTACACGCTCTAAAAGATTTGTAAACACGTATCTGTTATTACTGGTAATTTATACATTACTAATTTAATTTATACAATGTCGTAATGAACGTAACGTGTGCTTGCAGTGACAATTCATGGCATTTTATTGGACGCAAACGACGCCGAAACTTGCAATTTGCTATGTGTACAATGTAACGCGACCGCGGTATTTGCGAACGGCCACTGTGAATGCAATTTTGATGAAGGCAGTGACGAAGGTATTATCATACATTTACAAATATATCTTCCATGTAAAGTGCTAAGACAGTTGCCAAAAAAAAATATATATATAATCTCCCATAATCACGTTTTAACAATACCGTACAGTTTCAGGTTCGGAATGCCTACATCGCATACAGAAAGAAATTCAAGCCATCGAACTGAATATGCTTTCCGAGGATCTGACAGATGAGGAGCGAAATGTGCGTTCTATATTAAAATACAGGCGTCGTCTCAGACCAGGTAAGATAAAATTGTATATAGTTGTCCAAAGCACCTGAACTTTCAACACTAAAATGTTTCAAAAGTCTCTTTGGAAAGGCATGCCTTCAGAAAAAGTGCCACATATGCCTCACTTCGTATTTCAGTTTCAAAAATTCCATCGTCATGTGGAACGATGTTTGAAAACTTTTCCTCTAAAAGTAGTTTTACACAAAGTAGTTTTACAATTAACTATTGACGATAGAGGTTCAACTTTGCTCATAAAAAAAAAACTGATTGGTATCCAAATCCGATTCTAAAACTCCAAAGAGCGTTTAATAAATGCCTAAGAAATGCCACGGAGGCATTTTTTTAAATTTCTAAAGCCGGGGTATCTCGAATAAAAGCTGTCGAATTACCTTGTAGGAGATGCCGAGAAAGTGGCACAGTATTTTATCAATGGAGGACCAGCGGCTGGTCACTCCCATTTTGTCAGAGCGTTCAATGCGGCTTACGATAGCGCCGATTCTGCGACAAATTCGTTTTCGGGCGTAGTTGACAAAAGTAACCCCGAAGACGGATTTCACGGCGTATCGTTAACCAGTCCCGTTTCTTCGAATACATGCGACTCTCCGTTGTATATGGTATCAGAATCCGCTCCGTACGTGAGTTCGATCATGCATGGCGCAGAGATGTATCCTCCGATCTTAAGGGCGACGAATCCAGCTATCACCTATCCAACAACCGGATTGTACGATCCGTTTATTCAGTCACCATTGCCTATCCACCACGCTTTGGTCAGAGCGGTCACACTTCCCGCACACGTTTTGCACCATGTATTACATCCTCGTCTGTATCATCACCATCGCGGGATCGTCAGAAGCACTAATGTAAGTAACTAATGTGATACAACAGAATAATTTGCAGCCATTGATTCTATAATACGAATGTCTGTGCCTCTCATTTTTTAGATAAAATTGTAAAAGTCTAAGAAATTAATCGTACGTTCCTAATCAATAGATATATATATATATATATATATATATATATATATATATATATAATAACAAATTAAAATGAAAAAAACATTAACGCAGCAATTAAATCCTTTCCTATCAGTTGCCATCGGATACATCAGATACAGGCATTGTTGGTCAACCAATATGTGAAAATAATGGTGATTCTACTTCCAACCTTCCTACCGCCAGAAATAATGCAGTAAGTGTCGCAATAATATAGGTAGTGTTTCATAACTCGTAATTGTCATTCAATGGTAGATGGATTTAATGGTAGATTATTGCATAAATTTGTAACTTTTCCTTAGTAAATAATGAAGTATTATAATAAAGAATTGTGTCATTAAAACCAAGGAGAAATTGCAACATTTTGTTTGTTAACACACACACACACACACTCACACAAGTTGTGACATTGATACAAATGATTGTTTGATTGCTGAAGTTATTGAATGCAATTATAAATGACCGACTAAGCATTTAATTCACCTTTAGCAAGAGAACAATTATAAATCACAATTTATCTTTTCCAGAATAAACTTGCTGAGCAAAATGTCGGATTTAATGCTCCATCACAGTATCCATACATCACACACGCAGAACAACCAACGCTTTATCATCTCCCACACACTTCTTATTATAGTCCTTTGATGAACATGCTCCACCCTATATCTGGCTATGTTTTTCAACCTGTATCGCAATACACACCACCGGACCCGCTGACTTCTGCGTCTAATCCACAGTCTTCTTGCGGGAATTATGCAAATACTGAACAGAGAAGTGTTTTAACTACTGACAAAGCTGTATATTCTAATGATGAAACGGAAAAATCTGACGATGCAACTAGAAACATTTCTAAAGACGAGAAGAAAAATGGAACCGATAAATCATAAGATAAATTAAATATTGTATACCTAATCTATCCAAAATATAAACTTGTGTATTTTTTGTTTTTATTAGCACATCATATTCGTACAACAAGCAAATTATGATTATTAAATTTTCTTCTTAATAAACAGTATTAATTATACATTCTTAAAAATTTTGAACATTAATTTATTTATCGACCTATTTCAATCATTCTATTCCGAACCAACTAAAATATGTATACATGTAACATGCTTTTATCGTCCTGTATTATTTTGAGTTTTAATTAAAATTTGAAAATCTAATAATAGAACCCAGTGTAAGATTTTCTTTATTCAAATTTTGAGCCAGAGATATAAAAACTAGTAATTACTTTAATTCTCCGAACATGACGCATGGCTCTAAGTTCAATCCCGACTTTCATCGCATATCTCTCGATTTTATAAGAATTTGATTGGAGAATCGAGAGTTATGAGTAAAGAAGAATTTATGATAAAGTTTATCTGATAAATGACGACCCATTTCGGAAATCCATACTTCATTTACAATATTACTTTAATTCTCTGTCTTATATATTGTGTGAAACAGTATAGAATCTAAATATGAGCATATATATATATATATATACAAATGTTTTATATAAAATGTAAAACATACATGTATAAATAAAAATTCACTTTCCACAGTTCCAAATCTTCCTCTTTACCTCCTTCCCTTGCCTTTTCCTTTCTTCGAAGTCGACGTAGACGGCTGTGACGCCTGCTCGCCAGAGCTCTGCTTACCCTGACGAGTCTTCAGCTTCGTAATCGTGGTGCCGACGTACTCCAGCAGAGAATCTCTGGTGGGAAACTCCGGCCGTACCGGCTTACCGTCGTCGTTTTTCAGCTGCACGCGAATACGACCGCGGAACAGAGGCTCCTTGCTACGCTCTTTCGGATGTAGCTTGTTCTCGACGCCTACGTTGAGGCCTGCCGCCAGTAGAACATCCCGTATTTCCTGATGCGTTGGATTCTCCACGCACTTATCTTTAGCCAACTTTCGCCCGCCCGCCAAGCTTCTCTTGCTGTTCAAGTATATTGGATAGATGCATACCCACCTGTAAAAGAACAGCATGAGAAACAATGGCAGACTGTAAATTTACAACAGTAAAGGTTTAAATAAATAAAATATGTCAAATATTTTCTTTGAAAATAAAGTGCTCATTTCAGGTACTTTCCAAAACAAAACCTCTCACAATGAAAGGGTCTATTGTAGCTTTTTTAACCTGTTTTATCTATAAATTCAATTTTAACATTAGATATAAGGTCTGTTTGCTATTGCTGAACTAGCACAGCCAGTTCAGCAATAGAAAACAAACCCATAAATTCGTTCAAATCAATTTTATAGGTTAGGTAACGCACTAAAGCGTAATGTACTTTTACGAGCTAAAGAAACATTGTGTAACTTAATATTTAAAAGATATACCTTAATTTGAAGGTATCTTTCTAATTTATTGTCATTATCACTTTACCTCTCACGCTCACTGTGGTTCTTCGAAGGATTCCACGCAAGCGACATGTCGCTCAATGTTGCTATTGCTAGCAAGAGTAGCAAGAGTAGCACGTTACCAGCTGTAGTGTACCATATGTTGCACGCTCTTTTAGAATTTCCGGATTTATGTTCACTAAATATGGCTCAAAATACAAACGTAACGTGGATTTGTAATTTCTCTGTTGAAATTTAAACAAAGTATAGCATTTATTAATACACTATCAGAATCATTCGATGACACAAAACTAAAAGTTATGAAAAAACCGAGAAATATAAACTGTAGAGAATTAATTTATGCACTCTTCATTAAAGTGCAGCTAAATAAATGTGAAATATTCTTATTTATACACGAATTTTGTGCAATACGTGCGTTTAAATAATTATATATATTTGCTTTTAAATAAAGATATAAGAAAAAAAAAATAAGATTAATTAAGTATTGACGACGAAAAACAAAAAGTATGAAACCACGGGCTCGTCCGGGATTTGAACCCGGGACCTCTCGCACCCGAAGCGAGAATCATACCCCTAGACCAACGAGCCATATGACAGCTTGTGCCAAAGATTGACCTGAAGTCTTTGCGCGCTTTATATACAGCTGTATACATTATGTATATTTACCATCAGTGAGAATTAAATCTGATGAGCGGCCGTTTTGCTTGTATGTATATGTACCACTTACCGTTTTGCTGGGCTGTCACATCCATTTTCAACATTTGAACTATTTAGCATACACCTGTTTTGACACTGCCGATAAAATCTCCTTATACCTTATATATATACATATACTTGGTGCGATTCCATAATTATAATTTGGGGCTACGCCCATAATTTTCGTGTTGAGAAACAATACTTATACACAATATCCTTATATTGCATATAAATATATGTTGTTCAATTTAAAAATTAACTAAAATTCCGTTTGTTATAAAAAAATGGACCAATCATATTTGCAATATCTTGGAAAAAATATGTTTGCTGTAAATAGTGCTGCGCAAAAGTACAGTTTAAGAGTCAATAGTCGAATAAAATCTATCAATTTTGTGTAATCCAGTTTATACAAATTAAATTATACAATTCAATTATATTGTACATAACAATTTTATATCATTAATTATTTTTGCAACAGGATATATCGTTTTGTACATAATTCTTAGCATTATATTAATATATCTTTTCACAAATTTAAATTTTTTAAAATTGCAAAGAAAATTAATTTTTGCTCATTATTAAATCACACCCTCCCGCTTTATTCCTACCTACCCGTATTACTTATTCCTAATTCCTACCTAAGTTTCTTTCAATTATATAATATTAATGAAGTTTCCTTCTATTGACGAAAATCACACCCACCTTATAACTATACATATATCCTTGCTCATTCGTTTTCCTGTATACCTACCCAATTTTTATCTAATATTTTTACCCATATTATTCCTACCTATCCGAATCTCTATCTAGTATACCTATAGTTAGCAATTATCTGAAATCAAACAACCGTGCGGCGTACGCGAATTTGATTTTCGAGACCGTTTAGGAGTTTTATTGGGAATTTAAATTCAGATAAATGACGTAAGATCCGAAAGAGATAATAAATTTTTTATACAATTAGAAATCATAAAAAATATCTTTTTGTATTTTGTAAATTTTTAACATTATTTTTTTGTACAATATATTAATTTGAAATTATTTTTAAGTAATGTAAAATTGATTCTAAAATATAATTACCTAGATAATTAACTAAAAAAAAATCTTCTATTTTATAACAATATATAAATATATATATATACACGTGGATCTCACGTCATATTATCATTACTTTAACTGGTAAAATTCAGTTATCAATTACCTTAATATATATATGTTTATTCATCACTCACCGACCCTGATGCGCAACAACGGAATTATTTCTGCCACGTAGCTACGTTGATTCTGTAACATACAAATACAAAAGTCATGTTAAAATGATATTAAAAAAACCCAATGTTTTAAAACAAACGTCTTATGGCATCAAACTTTTTATTCATTATTCAACTAGATATTTATTTAAATAATTATACATTTTCCAAAAATAATATTTACAAGAATCAATTTTTATAAAATATTTAATTACTCCTTTTCTTCTAACTATTATTTCTAAATTGTGGTGAAACAAAAAACTCAAGAATAAACATTTACCCCAAAGTTGTTCCGCTGGCGCCTGATGCCTTTCCCAGGCCTCCTCCTTTTCCTCCTCCTCTCAGGCTGCATTCTCACGTTGTCGGCTCCCTCGATGATGTGACACTTTCCGCGTCATTATATTCTGAAGCATATAAATAAATAATTTGATATTAAATACTTTTTACGCGTCAAACTTCTTATTCATCATTCAATCAAACATTTACTTAAATAATTACACATTTTCCAAAAAAGATCTTTACAAAAATAAAATCTTATAAAATTTCAAAATACTTCTTTCTTTCTAATTATTATTTCAAAATCATGATAAAAAATAAAACGACTAAAGTATATATAACGCATATATTTTAACAAATTAACACGTTAGCAAAAACTTAAATTACTTTTACACAAAATAAAAAATAATATTTACCGTAATGTTTCGTCGGAGTCTGACACCACTCAATAGGCTTCCTCCTCTTCTTGGGTTTTTTTATCTGAACCCTTTTTCTTGCCTCATACAACAGAGGAGTTATATACAAGATTGATCTGTAACATACAAAAATATTCAAACAAAAATATCCTATATGATATCCTAATTCTGATATAATTTCAACTGTTATAAATTTTAATTATTTGGAAATATTTGATATATTAACAAGTAATATTTTATATATATTTATTAATATTAATTAAGTCATAAATAATTTATTAAATATTTAAAAAATCTTAAAAAATAAGCTACAATATTTTAAATGAATAAGTGGATGAATACGACCGTATATATGAGATATACAATCAAATTACGGAAAGGCAATTAAATATTGTATTTATTACAAAATGTATTAAACATTCAATACACATTACATTTCACAGTGATTTAAAAACACACACACACACACACACACACACAATACACTGCGCAAATAAACAATTATTTTCATCAGTATTAATTAATAAATAAAAATTATGAAATGCTCACCTTATCTGTCACACCTGATCGACCGTCTCCTCGGCTTCTCCCCTGCCTTCTCTTCTTTCTCCGTTGCTATTCTTCGTGGCACTTACATCTATTTCCTAAAACAAACAAAATATTGATTACAATTAAACGCGATTACAAGCTTATAGAATACAATGATCGCGGCTTTGTCATATACTTTCTACGATATTTAATAATAATGCGACGCGACGGCGGCGCGCGGCGTCACTATACGTACATACGCGTCCCGGCCGAGTAGGAAAATACTTGAAATACTACATGCCCGCCTATTACTACAATTATTATTTCGTATTCGAGCGAATAAACGTATTAATATTCTTATCCGCGAATATCCGCGATATCCGCAGATATCCGCGATATTCGCGACATTCGAAAATATGATCGTCACTTTCGCGACTGCCCGCGCGCGGCGACGCGACACACCGTCGCGTCGGCCGAACAAGTATATTATACGTACCGCGAAATACGTATTTTCATGACGTATCAATACCGGAGCGCGAAATGTGTAATACTATACGCGACAGATACTGCGGTATACATCATATAACAAATGGAAGTCCAATTTTTGATATTTTTACCAGTTATTAAAGCGAGCTGCGACGCCACTCAGTCCGGAGCCGATTCGTCCCGTGTCCGCCCGGTCCGCCGCGCCGCGTTCTGGAAGAAGAACGTATAATCAACATGGCGGAGTCCGCGGAGTTGCGCGGAGTGCGGAGGCGCTTCGTCTGTCGCGCGTCGCGCGTCGCGCGGGCAACTTCTCGCGCCATAAGAGCGCTGCGGCGGCGTCACTGTCACTTAATGCGTCCCGCTGTCCCGCTCTTAACTTCACGCTTATGAATATTTTCCGAGCTTCGAGTAGGAAATATTGTACCCGCTTTTTATTATGGTTATTTTACAGTTTAGCAAATAGGCGTATTAATATTCTTGACAGATATCCATGCATGACATTCGCGACATTTGAAAATACGATCGTCCCTTTCGCGATATTGCTCGCGCGACGCGCCTTCGCCCGAACTATACGTACTTTTTAAGAACAATTCCCGAACGTCAAATCTATACTATACATGATAGATAAATAATGAACGCAAGGTTAATATACGTTACTATTTAAAGTGAGTCGCGACGCCACTCAGTCCGGAGCCGATCCGGAGCTCAGTCCGTGATCCCCGTGATCCCGTGATCCGTCCCGTGTCCGCCGCGTTCTGGAAACGGAAGAAGAATGTAATCAAGATGGCGAGAGTGCGTCGCGCGTCGCGGCCGCGGCCGGCGTCGCGGCGTCGTCTTCCGCGCGGTTTAACTTCACGCGCCAAGAGCAACGCAACGCCACTATCATACATACACGTTCCCTTTTGACTTTCGCATTTTATTTTATGCATTTTTCTCATTTTAACAATAAATGCTACACGCTTGCCTCATATAGCAGTCATTTTTTCGCTTTACTTTAAATATTGCATGTACGGTATGCAGTAATTGAACTTATTAATATTGCCAAAATATATTATGTAAAAATACATTTTTAATAAATAATCATTATATCATGTATGCCTTTCGGGTATACATATTATTTGATCTCAGGTTTTTCTCTGCAGGTATTATTAAAGTTTACTATACATGACAGTATACGCATAGTTAGGTATAATACAACGTATAAAAAAAATATTGCTGCCTTCCGTCTGTCCATGTATTATAATATGAATAATTCATCTCATCGTGTATATATTGACGATATTTTACCGAGCTACAGAGATAATAATACTTGGTTAGTATGCTATCTACGAACGCGAGAGACAACTGAAATTCAAATGGGCTGTTAAAAAAAAAAATAAATCTTTAATCTAATAAAATATTAAAATTTAGCGGATAAACGGGACTACGGTCACTATAAATTTAATCCTTATGTGAGTGAGATATTGTTTACATATGTTGACAACATAAAAAATTAAAATTGTTTATGTTCTGGCCGCATTAGAGAGCTGCAACTTTGTGAGAAATGTCTTTTAAATATAATGAATATTATTTTAACACTATTTTTGGACAGATTGATCCAACAAGAAAGACAGGAGGAGGACCAAGGGTTGTTCAACACCTTAATTACCCGAGTACCCAAATACTTGGTCACTCACATAAGGATTAATACGAAAATTGGATTGTGATAGACATATGTCAAAGTTGATAATGGTTTAATTCATACATTTATTTAATTGTCGTAAATAAATTAAACACGTAACGTACATAAGTACAATTAATATACCTAATAAAGTTTCAAGACAACGTTAAAATGTACCAGTGTTTGGATCGTATTTATAATTATAACATACAATATATGTAACAATAAACAATATCTTGTATATAAATTTAATATTTAAAATATTACAACTTTCTGTCGTCTCGAATTAGATTACAATACGGATTAAAATAAGCATATAAATTATTAAAATAATATATAAACATTGTATCTTAATAGATATAAACATATACACATATATATAAATCTTGTGGAAATACTATACAATAATGACTTGGGCAAGATTTTCTTTCCACTTTTCGATGTGTCGAATGAAAATTTAACTTTCTTCTTTCATCCAATAACACACAAAAACTTTTGTGTAAATTTTCTCGAAGAGATTATAATTGTTATATCCTTAATTCTTTGAAACATAATTTTAAACACGTTCACTAAACCGTCAAAGAAATGCATATAGAGATTTATTTTTGCCTACACATTTTTAATTTACTAAACGACGTACTAACTACTTATTATATTTAAGCACTTCTTTTAATTATAAATCTTAATCCTTTCCCTACTGTTAATAACCTAGAGCAACATTCTCTTTGGCAATATTTTCTTTTTCAAATACGCGCGCGCGCGCGCGTGTGTGTGTACATATACACACTATTTATTTCCGCGCTGTAACAATTTTAGTAATCAAAATATCGATTACAAAAATTGTATCATCTTGTAAAGTATTGGTATTTTATCTAAATTCGGAATCTCGTGAGGCACATGGTATTTATTTACTTATTATCTTTAAATAATACTTGATAAATAAAATGGCATTTTCAATAACTATACACACAGTAATCATCGTTAAGTTAGTACGCCTTCTTATTAGCAAAGAGATACCAAGTTATTGCATCTAAAGTTTACATTCCGAATGTTTTGAAAAATTTAGAAAGATTAGAAAGTAAATATTGGCAAGAGTCGTTCCTTTTTTTTCTAATTTCAGATTTCAATTTTATTTTAACGTTCACGCTCACTCTAATGATGCTGACTTATGATATGAATAAATTACCGACATTGACAGAAATCTGGTCCTAAATTTCACCAAGCATTGCGACAAAGTTAAAATATATCTATGTAAAAGCTTATTTCCCAAATAACTTGATAGTTCCACAAAATTAAGTTAAAAATTATGCTTTTATGGTAATTATGCACACACGTGCGTTGGGTAAATATACACGCAAAAATCTATAATGAAGAATATAATGAAGAAAATAAAGAACTGATTAATATACGAAAGTATGTTCTAATCCAGTAAGGAGAGGATTACAGCGTAGATTTTTAGAATCACAGTAGACGTATTAAATATCATTCTATCACGTCGTAGATAAAATGACAAATTTTTAGATGTTAGGTATATGCCAAAGTTAGATTTACACGATCATGGAAAACTACCACAGAAATGGGAAGAACACAGTACAACATGGTGATAGGCACACCAGTAATTGGCAAAATGTTGTCAAAATCTTCCATTTCTGGCCAATAATACAGCAACGTTGTTATTATCCATTGATGACTCACCTCTCCATGTGAATCTTTGATCGGGTATCTCTCAGTAGCTTACAATACACCATACATTACTATACACTAGGCGCACACTATAATCACGTTTAAAAACGTTTAGAACTCTAGTGCAATGAGAAATACGATAAAAGGACAACACGTAACATATGTAAAAACAAAGGCCAGAGCAAATGTTACCAGTTGAGGCCAAATCTCTCTATCTCTCTCTCACTTGCATGTACCGTCGTACGCTGAGTTTTATTCGAAAAAACGAATTTTGGTGTTAGGTTACCAGCCCATCACGGAAGGAACTCGAGAACCTACCGTAAAATCTTTATATTGAGAAAAGACACATATCTGAAAAGTTCAACACGTTAGAGAGTTTAATAAGTCAAAAACCAAAAATTTTAAATTAAACAACCATAATAAACCTTGTCTTTCAGTCGTTGACAAAGTTGTAGGGCAATAGTAAGCAATACGAGAGCATCATTCAGCCATGGCACGCTGCATTCCGCTTGTTGAGTTTCGTACTTGACGCTACCATGAGCATTTTCTAACTGGTAAACAGCTAAAACCAGTTTGTAGCTTTGAATGTAAAAGCTAATGGCCAAGTTCTCTGGAAGGTTCGGATTGAGAGATTTCTGTGAACAAAAAAAATAAGGTGGTTTTACGTGTTATTACGTGTCAGCGATAGTAACGCTAGAACTAGATTTACTAGAATGGAATAAGATATTGGATACTACGTACCATATTCCGACTCTTGATGAGATCATCAATTGTCTTCTTCCTAGGGACGATCAAGCTAGTTCTGCTCCTCTGAAGGCAGCCCAGGATATTACCTAGCACATGCATAACTTCATCCGACGTTTTAAAAAGATAATGTCTGTCTACGTTGTCTATATGGGCGATGCCTTGCTGCAAGTGGTTAGCAGCATCTTGAATTTGTTGCAACTTCCACGGATGTTCACTTTGAATACTCGTCCTCATATTAACATTCTGTTGTCGCTGCACCTTAAAATTCACTTCCTACAAGCATGGGAAATATATCTCAATGGGGCGCGCCCAGACAAGGCAAGCGACTATACGTTTACTACAATTTACAATCGATCTCCCGTGCACAATCTTGAGAGAGATGCACTAAAGGCACACTTTACCGCATTTGTAATACTGTCGCCCGTCAGCACAGCAACGCACTTTACTTGATCATGCGGGGCCGCAAAGACAAATCTGTCAGTTTTATTGTGCTGATCGTTACCGAAGAGAGCCAATGGGAAGCGTTGAGCACACTCCTTAAAATAAACACGCAAGCGGCAAGATTAATAACGCGTGGGCTTTCGACGACGCGGACGGAACTGAGTGCTGGGCACTTACAGAATTAATTCGCATTATACGTACCATCAAAATGTTTCGGAGCTGCGACAACGAGGAGTGCACTTCTTCGTGGAGCACCCACTCGAACTCCATTTGCTGAAAGCGAATTCAACGGGGCGTTATCGATTCCGATATCGGAGACGAGGGTGTTGGCGGTTCGCGGTATCCGTGCCAAGTGCCAAGTGCCAAGTGTACTACTATCGGGGAAATGTCAAACGGCATAACCTCAAACGCCCACTCGCGAGCAGACGAAACGAGCGGGCACGAAATAATTTAACGCAACGCAGGGACCTCGCTATCTGATGAGTGATGACTAGGGATCGAGCCTCTTAAGCCGATTAGATAAACGCTAAGTAAATGTAAATAGCTTACGAGATTGTGTGCCTCCTCCTTCTCGCAGTCCGCCATTTTTCAACTGGAGTTGACTACTTGACTGGCACTTGGCACTTGGCACTTGGCACTACTGGCACTGGAATTTCACGCGGCCTGGTGTCTCCACCTGTCGTTGCGTTGCACTTGAAGCGCCCAACTTTATACATATGTGATTAATGGACTACGTGTGTGTGTGCGCGTACACGCAAAATATGCGTATCTGTATACAGTGGAATGTATATGGCATACGAGATTTTGGCGAGTGTACCCGTTCCTGCCCGTTCCTCGTCGACGAGCCACTCCACACTCCACTCGAGCCAGTGCAATGTGCAATGCAATGTGCAATGTGGACTGTGGAGCGTTCGGTGGCATCGGTAGCATCACTAATATCTCTAATATCTCGGTATTGATTGCGATTGATTGTGATAAGTGATCGTGAAATATATATCATCGATCCCCTCTCACGCGCGAGAGCGAACATACATTCAAGAGAACGGATCATTCTGCCCCGTCATTCCCGGTTCGAACGCCGTCGCCGTCGCCGTCGCCGTCGCCGAGCGAGTGAGTGAGTTTTCTCGTAATACACATACGCAACATACGTGAATTAAGCGGCGAGTGGATTGGCGGCACGTAATCGCGAGCGGTGTCGAGTTATACGAGTTAACGACTTACGAGCGACACGCGGCCCACGTACGGGTTATTTCACTCGATAACTCGGCGTCCAGCTCAAGAAGACGCGTCAAACTGAATGAAAGACTCGAATCGTCGCCCGCGTGGACCTTATCAATTCGCGTCGGGTAACAAGACTTTATATTTGGTAACGAGAGTAGAGATGACAATAGAGAATAGAGGCATCGATAATGTATTGATAGTGATATGTTTTCGGAAAACAATTCGGAAGATTTGATTGCCGCCATTTCCGTGCTCGATTTTTGCACGATCACCTGCATTTTCGACTTTCGTGATTATTCGACCCGGCGCGGCGCGGCGCGGCAAGATTATCCGTAATTTTCTGTTATTTATTGCAGGATTATCCTCCCGCCTCCCGCCTCCGTGTCGCAAGATTACCTTCGCCGAGGCCGAGACCCGAGACCTGTTGCATCCGCATCGATCTTATCTTAAGTAGGTATACGTGGTCGCTAAATTTATAAGAAGGAGCACCGTTATGTTTTTCTCTAATGGAGGTCAAAGGTCGTTCTAATATCGTCCGAGATCCCCCCGATCGACTCGAATAACATCGTTTGGAAATTAATACGAACGACTTATGTTTATTATGTTATTTTTATTAATGCAGATTAACTTTAATTTTCATTAAACTTTTTATCTTTCTCTACATCTTGGAACTAGAAAGAAATAAGAGTTGGAATAAACGTGATCTACATTGGTAACCACCAGCTCGCACGAATCTCGCTGTTGTTTATCAAAAGCCGGTTTATTGACAGATAAATCGATTTTTCGCTCTTAAGGGCGACGCAACACCCGATATAATTAACGTACAATTAACGTACGTACGTATATACAATCGATTGCCCCTTATATTAAAAAACCTGGTTATCTTGTAATGGCGCATATATCGCCTGAAATTCACGTTTGTTATCAGTTTTAAAGGGAATTTGTGCGTAACGATGCAGCCCCATATGTTGCGAGACGACGTTAGAATTTATTCGAGATGGATCAGATCATATCTTATTTCAAAATGATTACGGCACGAAATTTGGCGTAACATACCTTAAATATTATGAATTACGAAGCACACATTTTGTATATCAAAACTAAAATGAATATACGAAAATAACGCTTGAGGCATTGTATTCACGTTTCCTTTTTATTCCTTTTAGATTTTTTTTATTTCTTTCTAGAATTTTCTTTCTCAATCATGACTTTGAAGTTGTATTACGATCTGCTCTCACAACCCTCGAGAGCACTATATATATTTTTCAAAGTATGTAACATACCGTTCGAAAAGAAGATTGTAAATCTGAAGAATCTCGAGCAATACACTCCGGAATTTGAGCAGATTAATCCGTTCAAGAAAGTCCCCGTTATAGAGCACGACGGCTTCAAACTTGGTGAAAGGTATCGCTCTCTCCGCAGAATAATATAAATGTGACACTTTTATTTAACCCTTCGCCCGTAAACTATAATTTGACTGGCATCGTCCGTAATCTGGGTCATAAATGTCCTGTCGTTATTTTGACCTAGTAAATAGTGTTCAAAAAATCTGAAAAAATTCTGTAATACTTGTATACTATCCTATTTTATAATCCCAAAGTTTATTTAGCGATTCATTATAAGATAAATTGTTTATAAATAATTCTTTATGCAAAAAATTGATAAAAATCCATTTTTATTAAAAAAATCATATCTCATTGAGTTTTAAATCAAAATAAAAAATTCCAACGAGGTTTTATAGTTAAATATGTGTACTTTCAAGAAAAAAATTCTGTATATGGGTCATTTTTAAAAAGTATAATTATTCTGAGGATTGAAAATGGCCTTTTTCGGGTTAAGGAGAAATAAGACTTTTAACGTAATTTTTACATTATTTTATTAAAAAATCATATAAAATCGTCTTTCTCGTAAATAATATCTGATATTTGTCGCTTGATCATCCATTGTACCCTGAAAGTACATGTAATTTCTTTTTACACGTGTTTTCATCCACTCAAATTTTGAGGTTATAGGTATATATAATATACACAATCATAAAAAAATATCACTTATATAAGTTAAAAATAACTGTAGTAATATGAAAATGACGTTAAATTAATTTTACTTACTTGCACGAAAGTCTGGCACTGTCCGTAAACTGGGTCAATAGTGGCACTGGACGCACTTTGACTCGCTGCTGGTCAAGCACACACTGGCGAATTCCAACGAAACTTTGGGCATGAGTTCTCCCCACTACCTACTTTTTTTACGAGGGACGGCAAGCCCCCCCCTTTTTTCATTTCGGCGGTATTCTATCTTGAATTTCGGCTTGTGCCATTTATGACCCAGTTTACGGGCGAAGGGTTAATTATTTAATCATTTCAATTCCCTTTGATTGGTTTAGCGTAGGGATTACGCGATACGTGTGCCGAGAGTTTAAAGTGGACGAACCCTGGTATCCGTCCGATTCGAGAAAACAGGCTACAGTTGACGAATATCTCGAGTGGCAACATCTCAACACGAGACTTCATTGCGCAGCATATTTTTTAGCGAAGGTGAATGCCATTTCTCTGTGTACCTAAAATATATTCTACGCGCAAAATATTTAAACTTATATCTTTTCAAATGTAGTTTCTTAATCCGGTCATGCGGGGTAAGCCGGCAAAGCCGGAAAAGGTCGCCGAATTGGAAGGTCGTATGAACGATTGCATCGACATTATTGAGAACGTATGGCTGAAAGATAAACCATTCTTGACGGGAAACACGATTAGCGTGGCTGATATATTCTGCGCTTGCGAATTGGAACAACCGCGTAAGCCATGAATATTTCGATTTCAGGATATTACTCTACACCGCGTGTTTACGATTTGAGCAATGAGGAATTTTTTTTGTCTTGTAGGATTGGCCGGTTACGATCCGAAAAAGGGGAGACCACGCCTGACCGCCTGGATGGAAAAAGTTGCCGCCGAAACAAGCCCTCACTATCAAGATGCTCATAAATTTTTAAATCAAATAGCTGCACAAGATCCACAGAAACCCTTTAGTTTCAAGCTTTAATTGTAATACAAATAGCACTCTACATATGACGTCCATAAATATGACGTCCATATATACATACATATATATCATATATGTAATCTATTCTAATCGATAGATGATAATATCTTTGATGGTTTTTATTTTGGTAATTTTTGGCATTCTTTGAATTTGAATAAATAAGCACATTTGTATACGTGTTACACGTATTGTGAAACTAAACCAATATTTATTTCGTTTATTTAATTTCAATCCATTTATTTGCCATTTATCCATTTTAATAAAACTGCGGTGCTGCACGTTCTTTACAAATTGTTACAAAAGTATAAAAAGATTGATTATGATTATGTAACACGTAAGAAGCATTGGAACAAATATATAATAAGCGTTATTGCTTACAGATACGCGACTCTTAAATACATGTTTGTAAAAACGATCATATTTTACTAGCTGCTTTTAGACACACATTGTTTTTTCAAATTACTGACTTTGCAGTAAGGCTCCTCATTGCAACCACGTTGGAGTATGACATCGATGATAAAAAAATTATACAAATTTGTCACGTACATTTAAAAAGAATTCACACAATTTGTCTGACATATCTAATATGATCGCAATAAAGAACCAAGAGTCTAAACGTGCAGTCGTATGCAATCATTACACGACTATACTGTAATGATTTATGACTGTAAGGTACATGAGAGGTAGCACGTTCGTAACATTCGTTACATTACAACAGTACAATATATCGATGAGCTTATACTTTCCGTATTATAGCACAATACATACGTCATTTACCGCACAATAGTAAGGTATAATGCGAGGTGTGCTGAACTCTTTGTATTTCGCAGTTCATAATTTACAAAGCAGAACATCAGACTGTGAACCAAGTACCATTCCATAAAATTACAGTAAGCGTTTATCTTACGACCAAGCACACTTTATCACATTCGTGGTGTAAATCCGATGCGCGTGCAAGACACAGACGTCGCATTCGTTATAATTTATAATACATTGACTAGAGGTACATACATTATCATTGAAAATATATGAATATCAAAACAATGACACACATCTCGTATGTCGTTCATTTATCTTGCTTTGTTGTTTTGGTCATTAAATGAACTCGTTGATACTTTACAGACATTACGTTGTTTACGGATTCTCGTAATTTCTACGATAATTCTCAGACGAGTTTCTTTAATTTAGGCATTCTCTTGGGACATTTTTCTACGTGGATACTCCAGTGACGAGTTTGGCACCTCTCGTCGCAATAGAAGGCTGTCTCGCAGCCCAGGCACTTGAACATGGAACCGGTGAGGCCGCAATTAGAGCACTCCAAAATGTTCGCAGTCTCCGGAGTGCGATTTATCTTACCCAGATGTGGCGTTTCGCAGTTGCGACTCTCTTTCCGCGCGGGTTCTTTGGCGGTCAACGGGCTATTTGATGCCAAGATCGTAGTGGGCTTATACGCTGACGTGGACACCGAGGATGCTACCGTCGGTTCTTGCGCGTTGTCGTCGAAGATCGCTGTCGACGACTGGGAATAAGCATCGTCTGCCTTTACGTAAGGTAATCTGTCCAATATTAAATTCTGCAGTTGACGGTAACCGCCGTTGTTCAATCGCGAGTCCACATTGACGACACCGACGGTGCTGACGGGTTGCACCTGCTCCTGCGGCAAATGCTCGCGATTTGTCACTCTATTCGCCGCCATCAGTTGCGAGGATTCGTTATCCATGACACCGCCGATGCCTCCGGATACCATTTCCGTATCGGTTCTTCCGTATGACGGTAACGTACCGCGCTGTCGACCGAAGGAAGCTGCCGCAACCACCGCAGCAGCTGCCGCCGCAGCAACGACATCCGGGATCATCCTGTTCCTGCCGTTGCTCGCGGGATAGCCGGCCAGGGAAGTGCGTGCCAAAGTCTGCTGCGCGGAGGCGGTTAACGGTGGAGGTGGCGGTAACAGTAGCCCCGGTAGACAAGCCGGCGCGGTACTGTTTTGCGTGGCAGCCGTCGCCGTCCTCAAACGATCGTAATCTAAGCCGGCAGCAGCGGCGGCAGCCGCAGCGTGTTGATAGCCACTCGCTGATAACGTGCCGGAATACTTTAGGAGATCCGTGGTGAAATGACGAGACGCCGTGTTTTGCATATGCGCAGGGTAACGCTTGTCGATATGCTGCATCTGGCGAAGCGAAGAGGCGTGTGAATCTTGTAAGGGACCTATTTGATAGCCGCTTATAGACGGTCCGGCGGTAGCGTGTAGGCGAGAGTGATAAGGGTAATCGCCGTAGGGACATATCGCTGAGTGATAGCCAAAAGCTGCGCTACCATAAGGATCGATCTGCAACGGTAAACTAGCTGAATTATCAAATGACGAGATAACTGCATCTGTAGCGGATAAAATCCTTTGTTCTCTAAACAACTGATAAATATAAAATATATATCTAGCAAATGCATTCCCTTTGCATATTGATTAATTTATGGATCTTCTTAATTTTTCTTACCGCATAATTAGACGGATAGAACTGGGTAACCGAGATAGGTGGACAGACGCCCGGTCTCACCGGAGGCACGGCCGATGGTGCCGCTGCATATAATTGTTGCTGACGTTGCTGATGTTGCTGACGCTGCCACCTTTCCGTGTTCCATTGCGGCGCTACGTTGACTATGTTGTTTCGGCTTGCGTTACTCGATGCACTCGAGCGGACATTTTGCGCCTCCACTCCTGGAATCTGTGCGCGGAAGAACAGTAGAAAATTTTCGTCAGTAGAGAATCGATATCAACGAAGAAAAACAAAATTGTCAGTGAAAATGTAACTTACGCGAGCGGCCTCCGCCGTTGATGCGGTTGGTAAGCTTATCCCAGATTGCAACTTGGATTTCGACTTGGTAGCCTGTTTCTTCGACATTCGCGCCACCCAATTGCCCAGCGTAGGAAATTGCTCCGTCATGATGCGGTTTCCATCGTTTCGCTGATTGGTAGTCTCCGGAAGGGCTTTGTTGCAGCTATTAGGCAGACTAATACATCGATTGCGTGAAAAAAAAAAAAAAAAAAAACACTAGTTAATATATATTTACATAAATCAAATTTAGGTTTATATAACACGTATGTTATACTTACACGATACAGTGTTGGTTTGAGCTGCTGACGGCAGACCTAGATTGAGTGAATCCCAGAGGCATTGGTGGATCCAAGGCCGCGGATTGACTCATACTTGACGTCACCTAAAAGGACACAAAATACATTTTAACTATTGAAATCGGATTATAATTATTTTTTTGTAACTGCACAAGCTTTTAACAGCATAACATGATATAGAGAAATCAATTATTCACAGTTAAATTATTATATACAATAATTTGCAAATTTAACGAAAAAATATGAGGAAATCTAAATAATACGTGCAATTTTATCGATTTCAATATTTTACGACAATTTACTTATGCGCATTACGACCATTATTAATCTTAAATAATTTTTTGCAGATTACCTTCTGCACGTCCCTCGAATTTTGTATGACGTCCGTGAAGACGACGTTTTCGCGTGCGACAGGCGGTGAGCCGTAATAATTCGACTGCAGTTGCAGGATGTTGGTTACATTGGCAGCAGGTACTTCTAGTCGTTCGACCATCGTTGACGCTTCCTGTGCAGCCGTAACTGTGCTCGTGACCAGCCTGTTCTTACCATTAATTCTTTCTTCTGAGTTGTAAGTCCCGTATTCCGTTGTTTTTCTAGTTTCCTCTACGATCGACGTGGATGGTAGAGCCTCGTTTGATTTCTGTTCGAGCTCTTGCTTCTCACAGGCAACTTGTTTGTTCGCAATGGTTTCCGAGACCTGTGTCACTTCATCGAGATGTCCTTGAACGATGGGTCTTTCCTTCGTGTCTCTCACGTCCCTTCCATCTATGTCGACGTCCATCGTCGAACCTAGAAAACTGTCCGAAGGTATCGTCGGTGTCGTTTGTCGGTGACGTTCCTTGATATCGCCAAATGTTTTAGTGTCCTTCGAAATTTTCTCCTCGATTTCCGGCTGCTTCAGTTTCGACGAAGGTTCCTCTTCGCCCCACTCCACTGTACTGTTTCTCGGATCTTCGAACTCGGACGATGAAACTGCGGATATAACTGGTACCGTTATTACGTCGTCGCGAATTATCGTTTGATCCCTATCGCTCACTTTGACTTCTTTCTCGATCCGCGAGCTCAACGAGCTGTCGCCTTTGTGCCAGCTTTTAGTAACAGTCAGATTTTGCTTGAGACAATCGAGAGCAGTCGGCTGGATCGCTATGTAAACCCTGGGTAGTACCGGCGGACTGTCTCTCACTGCATCGGGCGATTTACTTTTCTCGTAGTCGATGGGAGAACGCGGCGACAATTTCGGCGGTTCCGGAGAAGGGGACGGGGAAACTCTACTTCTGGATATTCCATTTACCTTTGCAACATAAATATTAATTAATGGAAATGATATTGTATAAAATAACACAACCGACAAAATTGATTTTTTAGAACATCAATTTGCATCCAACGACCGTTTCGCGGATCTGCGGATTTAACGGTCTTCTCAGCGAGAATATAAGTTTATTTTATTTGAGAAGAAAAGGACTTTATACACGAAACACTACACTTTACCCAATTCCTCATTCAATTCCTGTCATTTTACTTACCTGTGTGACGTCACTGTCAACGGCTGTTTTCTCAATTGACGTATGCTCATCCAGCTCGTTTTCATAGTCGAGATCGACGACGACATCGTCGGTGTCGGTCGTGGGCGGTATGGAGGCAGACAGTTTACACAGCAGCTTAGATATGTTCTCGATCTGTTTCTCGTAGCAGTTCATCATCTGCCGCAGCCGGGTGCTACGCTGCGGGCTCGTGTTGGCGGCGTTATTGCACACAGTCATCTCCCGCGAAAGCTCCAATGCTTTGCCTCGCAGTTCCCGCAGTTTCTGGCGCAACCGGTTGCGACGGTACTTGATCTTGTAGCCGTCGCTCTTCGGCGAGCACCGCCGGCTCTTATCCCACGCATTGCCCGTCGACGATTCGAGTGCCTTCTCCGATGCCACGCTGTTCCAGAAAGAGGTAGCGGAATATCCGGACGGAGATTCCGGACGTGGCGTGGCGCCGGTGACAATGCGATAGTTGGACTCATTCCCCTCGACGTTCACCTCGACTCTACGTTGATATTCGATAGCGCTCGCTGAGAATAAAAGCAAACAAGTAATAAATAATGATGTGAAGAAATTTATGTTTCCTGAATGCGCTGAGTGCAAGTTATTTTTATTGGATTGGAACGAAAAATTTGCCAATTATCTCTTGGTAGAAAAATTAATTAAATAATCTAAATTAATATTGATAAATTTATTCATGTAACTCCTGGAAATGTTAATTAAATATTGAATATTTAAAAAAATACCTTCGCGCACAACTTTCTTCAATCTTAAAGGCGGCACGACCTTGTTGCAGGCTTCCTTCTTTTCTGCCTCTGACTCCGTCGTCGACACTACGACCGGTGACGAGTATCTCTTGTCATCCCACAGCCTCACCATTACATGCTGCTGCAATTTTCTTTCGCCTTTGTCGGCCAACGTGCCGGAACAAGTTCTGGAGTACTCCTTCAAAATATTCTTGACGCGTTCGTCGCGTATGTGGCCGGTATCGACTTCGTGGGATTTTCTCCGTTTCTTCGCATCCTTGGTAATTTCTTTCTCATATTCTCTGTCCGGATCTTGGCTGTTTTTTCTTTTAACGCTGTTGATCTCTTTCGTGATCTGTAACGTGTGAACCATCCTACAGTCGTATAATTAAAGCGGATTATACACGACTATTAAAGCTGATGTTTAATTTTAATTTCCAATTTCAATCCACAGACATTGCTTGCTTTCGATTAGTCAAATTTAATTGCAATCCGTGTACCATAACGATAGAACAAATATAAAACCATAGCGACGGATAAATATTACTTGGTGAGATCCTCTAGTATATAGTAATTTTTTAACTCATGCAAATTTTGATTCGCATTGTATTCTTGAATCATTTTCATATAACGACGAAGAAGTCTCGCGTTTCGCGTTTGTTAAAAATATAGTACACTCGAAAATAACTATTTCTTTTTCGAAGGGGGAAAGAAAAGAACAAAAAATTAACTCTCAGGCCAGTTCGCTTCGCTACCTGCACGACATTACTCATGTCTGGAAGAATGTAGTCCGAGCGATCGATGAGCTCGCTCGTAAGCATCATTCCTTCTCCGTTCCCATCCTGCTGCCCGAAAGGGACGTCGTTCAGTTCGTTTGTCAACGAACCGCTCGGAGATTGCAACTCTACTACGTCCATCAGGCTTACAGATTTCGACAGCTTGAGGATCGGCGAGCGTGTCTTCCGCAACGTTACTATCGATGCCGCCGACCTCGTCGGTATCGGCGGCGCTGGTCGGATCGGTAGGGAGCGATTAGGCTGCACAGGGATCACGCAAGGACCACGATCCCTCAAGGCGGTCGCCAGGCTATTGCCCGTGCTACCGCGTTGCAATCTGCTGGAACTGTCTGCTATCATGATGCGAGGTTCTGGAATAGAACGGAATTCATAGTTAGATATCATCGACACGACAGAGAGGACGCACGACCTCTCGACCTACCCCAAAATCGTCCGGGTCACTTAAAAAGAAATTCTCAACATTTCATCACTTGATATTAATTAAAATATCTCGTTACATCGATTTTTTTTTAAGCATCGTTCGACATCTTTCTTAAAAATAGCTTTTCTCGATTTTAATTCTAATTTTACTTTCAGAAAAGGCACGTGTTTTAATGATATTAATGACATTCAGCACGTCATCTTCTTGGAGGCTATTTCTGAGTAAACAGAAGCCTTAAATAAGCATGATGAACACAACGTTTCGAAAGGCTATTGGCTATTTAATCGAGGTGACAAATGCAAATTAATGCGGATGATATTTTAATCTATTTTTATCAATTTAGTTTATAGCACGCATCAAAATTCTTAATTCCCCTGATAAATGCGTTTTAACAAATCCAGTCAATTTTTATCGTAAATTTTTTATAGTAGGATATTTTTTCAGATTCCGTATTCCTTGAAGACGTTCTTCTTATTTACGTTCCTCGCACGGAACCAAATGTTAAAAGGCATTGAAGAAATGGAGAAGATTGGACACTAGAGTTTAATACATACTACTAATTGATTTTTCTGAGAGTAATTATATACATCGTTTGTGCCGATGTCGTAGTGTGCACATGTGTCATCGCCAATATATTATTTAATATATTGAATATATATCCGAGACATATCGAGGCTAAAGATCAACGACGTGTTACTTGGGTAGGATACGTTCTCACCCGACATTTCCGAGCTTTCTTCGGCGTTACTGAATCGTTTCAAGATCGTCTGCTTCCAGGTAGCTTGCTTAGACTCCTCGTTGGTCAGATCCACGAGAACTGGAGCTTCCCGGTGCTCTATCGTGACGATCGCGCTGGATGTGGAGGCCGTCTCTACGTCGCCGACGTCACCTTCGTAATAATCCAGATGTTCCGCTAGTTCTTCGTCCTGCCCGCTCATTAAGCCCCCTTTGGCTTTACGTATCTTTGCGGCAGCGGAGGCGGCTCTATCCTGCTGCAGCAGCTGACATTCCACGCAATCCTTGCACGTGGCACACACCTCGTCCTCTTCGAGTTCCGTCGAACTGGAAATCCGTGGACAGGCCGTCCTTTCTTCGTTGCTGCCGTCGCTATTCTCGCAGAATAGCTCAACGATATCGCAGGCGATGACGTTGGTGTCGTTCGCATCGATAACCGTGGAACACCCATCGAATCGGGATAAGCTCTTCCCGGTATCATTAGACTCGCCGTGCGGCTTTTTACTACGGGATATCGTGACCCTGGGCCAATGAGTTCTAGCGATAGGTGCAAGCGACTGATTGGATTTATCCTCCGACGAGAGCTTCCTCTTCTGCGCCACGGCCAAATGCTGATCGTGCGACCGCATTTTTCTTACGCGTTACAAGTTATAATCGAGTGACACGAGACTCGAGGATTTTTCCGAAAGTTTGGTAAGTGGCACGCCGGAACATCTCGTGTTCCAGTCGCATTTAGAATTATTCAGATGAACGGCATCCTCCTCCCTTGCATTCGCGCGACACGCGTTGCAGTAATAATTACGGTTGAAAGGGGGAGGAGGAGGGGAGGGGAGAGTTGATAGAAGGGCAATTAAGTATTAAACAGCCAACGGTATACTTTAGCTGTTTTGGTCGATAAAGTTGAACAAAGTCTCGTGATGCAAATAATATATGGGGGGGGGGGAGGGAGACGGGAGCGAAGAGACGCTCGCGCTCGCGAAAGGGAAGGTAATAATTGCGAAGCTTCGTGCGCTACATGTCAACCGTTCTGCATGGTGTTTTTTTTTCTTTTTTTTTTCGTCAGAAGTCTTCTATCGATTCTTATCGATTTTTCCTCATACGCACTGTGCATCGAGTGTCTTTCGCTTTACATTTACAGCAACAGCACACACGAAAAAGGGAGAAATTACGTTTCGCACGCGATGCACGCCCCTCTTGCTCCACCTTCTTGCTCTCTTGTTGGACGCACACACGCATTTGTCTTTTTTTTCCTCGCACGGAAATTCACGGTTGCGCCGAAGAAGCGAACCCCCTCGTGGCAATCGAAAATCGAAAAAAAAGTCTGTACTAAAAACTTTCTTCGTTGCAACGTTGCATGTGAGTCAGATGTAATTACCGTAGGGTCAACTTAACATTACAACTGCGAATATAATTGTTGAATAATGCGATAATCAACGTTTAGGCAAAATTACTGGCAACGAGCATGGAAATAGAAACGAGCTCATAGTTTAGATTACGAAATTGCCGGTATTTCGTAATCTAATTCGTGAAACCTTCAATCTATTTTTACACTTAATTAGTTACACTATATATAGTGACATAGTTACAAAGGAATTTACAACAGTAAATTATTTTTTTTATTTTCTTTGATGAAATAACCAAAAATAAAAATATTAGGAATATATTTTTATAATTCTCACTACTTGTGTACTTGTATAAAGTTGCACTTTGTGTTATCAATTAATTACATTTATTAAATAACTGTTAAATTTTATGACCCTATATATATATATATATATATATATATGACGTATATTATAATATATTTTAAAGGATTTTACTTTCTTTCTGAAATGATATTTAAGCAATAAGACGCTCCTCTGCATTATGCTCGTTTGTACCTGTTTTTTATTTTTATACGTTATCTTTTCCAGGTAAAAAATATAACGGAATTTGTTAGAGATTATAAGGAATTATAAAAGGAAATATTTAACCGTTAAAAGACTTCGTTCCCATTCATCGGGGTCACGTCCTCAATCTTGATAACGAAAGAAGCACACAGATGCAAATTACCTTTGCAAATTATCTTCGGCGTCGTTAAACGAATACGATAAATAATCGTGCAGAGTTGTGACATCGAAACGATGACATCGTGAATATCCATATAGATGAGACATCACACACTTAATTTACCGTTACCAAGATATTTATGTTTCGATATATAATTTTCATATTATATCGAAAGATATATAAGACCGAAGAAGACGTACTTCTCTGCTTGATGCACAGCAACGAAGCTTACGAACGCAGACTTACTTCTCATTGTCACTTTCTATCGTTGCTTTCCGTCGTTAGCATCCGCGAGTTAATGTATACTCCACACCGAATCTTACATCATCGTATCACTGCAGTAGGAATCACGTGTCGGCCACCCACTCAACTCGAAGACGCCACTTGATGCCGCAATAAGGTAAAAAACCTCACACCTTACTTTTCTCTTTCTCCTCTTCTTTCCTCTTTTCTTTTACAAACATCTGTCCTCTCTGAGTCATAATACCGCACCTTTTGCCTCTTTTATCTCCCTTTCTTTTTTTCTATTCCAGTTTTCACAGAAACTCGCACAAATCCTCACAGTTGACGGTACCTCGCATTGTCTGAACTCTTTCCGAAACTTTTACAGCGTTATCGTCCTGGATAGCGGAACCCTTGGACGTTTTATTCAATGTCCCGGCCGGACCGCCGGCCGAACATCATTCTACGCGGAGACGACGTCGGTCACGGTATCCCTCCTCCACGTGTGTCACAGAGCTGTAATGTAGACTGTCATGCGAAGGAGCGAGCCTAGCCGGCCGGGCCGGCGAAGCGATAGAGCAATATATTTTTCCCCCCTCTTATCTATTTAACACCACACGCGTGACGGCTGGCTCTCTTTCGGGAGCCCTTCGACGCGACAGACGTATTTCAATTGGCCGGTCAGGACGCGCATCCTCCGGCGCAGGCGGAAGGACGATCGGAGAAGGGACACGCGAGTCGATCATGTTGATGTCTCCACACAACCACTTTTTTTTCCTCGACTCCATCGCGCGCCTACGCGGCGCTACATTCCCGCTCATTTCAGAGAAAGAATTCTCTGAAAATCGATCAAGCCAGCAGAGTTAGGAATTTAGGAATCCTCGAAACTCCAAGAGGTTCCCAATGGATTCCTAAGGAGGTGCCAAGGGGGTCCCAATTTCGAAGGGAGAGATCTTTTTTATGTCTCTGCGAAAAGCATCGCGCGATACTCGATACTTATATTTTAAACGCCTCGATTGTAAAATGTATTTGGTCCCATTACAAGCAACAGAGCTGCTAATGCTTCACTTATCTGCAGTTTTATGCGGTTGTACGGTCGTTCAAGGATTAACGATAAGTACGTGATGATAAAAACGCAGCTAGTATCGCCGTAAAACTTGGCGCGCATTTTCGTCTCCGTCTTGATTTATATTTTGTCTATTTACGTTAAATATCGACATGAATATAATTTTACAATCTTAAATCGTAAACTGATTTAAGTAGATTCTGATCATTAATCTGTTTGAAACGAAATGGTATCAACGTCGAGAAAACTATCATTTTTATATCTAACTAACAATAAGAACCAGTGCGGTAAATCGAATCGAATTAATTAGGTGTAGGGGGAGGGGGGATATTTTACTACTCCAACCGGAGCTGTGTTTCAAGTCTGACAAATCTAATCGGCACGCAGTCAAAGGTTGTAAAATATGTAAAATAAAAATATAAATTAAACTTTCGCGCATCATTTACCGCGCTGGTTCTTATAGTTGGCCCGTTTTCTATATTCGTGCGGATTTCCATTAGAAACTATACTTGGAATTTTTATATCTATTTTTACAGGACTTTGGCTAGATTGACGAGTCTCGCAAGCGCACATAAAACTCGTTCGTAACAACGGCATTCCGAGTTGGAAAAGACTCGTTTCGACGTCGTCGTTAAAGCAAAAGATGAAGTAAAATATAATTTCCACGGCCTTTCCCAAGTCGCGGCCGGCGCGGGAAACTTTTGAGCTCCTCGTCAATACGAGGGGATGAATGCTTCATGCACCCCACGCGAATAATGTTAGCGTGACGCGTATAACCAGGCAGCAGAACCCTTTCGCAGAGAGAAAAGAGGCTCTTTCATAATTTACCGGTCCACTTACAGGTATCTTCTTTGTAGTTCTGCGTTATATAAGTCCGCTTAGTTAGTGTATGTACGTAGTGCAACCTTGTACTATCCCACTCCGAGAGAGTATCTAGCGTTTCTTTGAGTGATACTTTCTAACGCGCGTAATATAGTTTTCGAAGAGAGGAAAGGAGGATCCCGTCTTCGATCGCACGCTCGTCTCGAAGGATTGCTTACGAGAATATCCGCGCGGCGATATTATGTCACGGTGCTCCGTATTGATATCGGGCTCATCCGTTCTCGACTCGGGAGAGAGAGAGAGAGATGTAAGCGTATAATTAATTAGGCTCGGAAATGACGTCGAAATTCTCGTGCCACGTTTAACTTTAATTAACCAGTAATGGTCAATGAGCGGCGATAACGAAAAGCAGTCGTTTTCTTTTGTTGTGACAACGACATTGTACATGTGCGGCGATGTGGCTGATGAATGCTATGTCTATAGATAGATCTTTACAGCGAACGTGTGCCTTTGCTTCGTCGGCGATATCTACGTCCGGGTATATAAGGGTCATCGACATATCCTCCTTTGCGAATATCGACGAAATCCGGACAAGATCGGCCGGCTCGCAAAGAAATCGTCAGCTCGCGCGCTCTCTTCCTGGAAACCCTACCGGTGACGATCTATCTATGCTTATAAACGTATATATACGCTTATAGAAGCGAGTTATCGATTGAAAAGTTTCGTGAGCCCGATAAACCGCGCGATTTCGCGTTGATATCCTTCAAATTCTTGCGAGCGAGCGCAACTGTTGAGCAGCGAAACAGTAAAGAACGGGATGAAGGTGAGCAGTGTATATTTGCATAATTTGAATCATATTGATCCGTTTAGGTGTACGTGCTCCTTTGTTAAACAGGTAGAAAAATTAAGCGCACGCTTGGAGAAGGTCATTTAACAGATAATCGTTCGTCGAGAACCGAGAATACTTTAATAGGAAAATTATCGAGAAAATTGATTTCCACCTCAAGGCTATCTGGATTACATAAAGCTGGCACATGGTAATATTATTCGATTATACATTCTAAATGAAAAAGAGCACTCACTTGATAGGCGAAGCTCCAGAACAATCTGCGACTTTGCTTATCATATCATTCCTCGATGACGATGATGATCAGGCTGTCATCCTCCGAACTCATGGTATATATCTTACTGAGAGATGTGCACAACTGGAATCACGAACTTGCGATCCCATCCAGACATCATTAGCTAATCCGGATGTTGACTTTCACGCTTATCTGCTGGACCACACATCAAAAGATTCGCCTCCAGATTGAGAGCGGACGCGTCGGATTCTCTATAATCACTCAAGTACTTTTCCAGTCACTCAAAACTAATTTTAATATTTATAAGTTAAAGCGACAAGGTTCGATATTTAATTTTTATTAATCTCCATTCTTCGTTTCAACGTGTTAACTTCTCCAAACGAGACAACGTTCCTATCTATAGATCGGCAGACACAGGAGATTTACGTTATCGATAATCCATCACTTTGAGCTGTCCCGTGTGTATGATCTGCCGTGTGTAATTTCGTGTCTACGACGACGCGACGTCGATGTATCGCACGCGGCGCGACGCGACAGACCACGGCGCCGGAGCGAGCAGCGAGCCGGTGTGGGCCGGTGTGCGGCACGCGAGTGTGATCGCCGCGGCGAGGTACAACATAGCAGCGCCACGTGGTACACCGAGGTCGTTACCGTGGGGGGCTGTCGTCGTTAGGACTCCCTCGGATCAGCGACGACGACTTGCGCCCGACGCCCGTGAATCTTCTATTTCGTGGCTACTCCGCGGACCCGTACGCTTGATTATGACGTGATCTGCAAGGTGGACGCAGAAATTATTTATCGAATAGTACATTCATAATGTCAAAAGCAAATAAATGTCGTATATATGCAGTAAATGAGCTGAAATATTATGTACAATCGCGAAAGAGGTAAATCGAAATAAGGGTTGCTTCGAAATTAACATGATAAAATAAATCTTTTTCGATTATAGGTACGTGTCAATAAATTTGTCTTGATGATTATCAAAAAGATGCTACATCCCATTGAAATAATAAAAGCGACCTTGATATTTTGCATATATATATATATATATATATATATACACACATCTTCTTTAATTATTTTAATTGTTTTGAATTATTTCATTAAATATAACACGTATCTTTCTTATTATTATGCTAACAGTCACTTTTGAAATTATCGTTGACGGTCATTCAAGTTTAAAAAAGTATAAATATATTATTAATTTTCCAATTTTCAAAGTTATATCTCTCAAAGACGAAGCCTCGTACCATGAGTTTTGACCCATTCTGTATAAATAGGACACGTATAACGAGTACCTTGAATCCAAATGTAATGCTACTTATTATCATAGTCGATATAGTGCTTGAACACGCGATTTCTATATCTCATGCTTCTTTCACAGGGATCGAAGAACACGTAATCCGTTATCACAAGCATAAAGATGCGCAAAATCTGATTTTTTTTTCCAAATTAGATCGACGATTCTTCCTCCCTTCTCTCGAGGATTTAAACTTGGAGCTAAATTTAACTCATGGGCACGTAAAGCACGTCCCTATACACACGGCGATCGATTGTCTTTTGTCTCGAATTGCTGTTCCAAGACTCTTAGCCATTTGCACGAAACTTCTATCCTTCGCTATTGATCGGATAATTATTACAAAGTTGCTACGCCATTTCCTAGTTGATAGACTTGAGCTATTCTACAATGTATATTTCCGCTTGTGCGATACGACATGCGGAGAAGAAGAAAGAAGAATAAAAAGAAAAAGAGGTATAATAAAGAAGATGATGACGAAGAGTAAAAAAAACGCGATGACTCATGTTGATGAGAAATAAATTACACGCGAAAAGAGAGTAGAGTATATAGCTCGAGTCTACGCGCTATCTTGAATATGAATTACGTTCTCATGGCAACTGATGACGGGGAAGGTCATGTGCAGGGGTGAGGGTGAGACCGTGTACGCGAGGGCGACGCGCGACGGCGCGGCGAGGTTGCAACGTTGAATATACTGTGTGATGCGACAATTTTTAATACGTATAAACATTTAAATATTTACCCCGCAGGCCACGTCGGAAATACGTGGACAGACGTGAATATCACGTACGCAGGGTACACGTCGTCGCTTCTAGCTTCCGGTAGCGATTGTTGATCGATCGCTTGCATTGGGGGAAAAAAAAAAACAGACGCGTTTCAGATAGCGTGAAACACGTCTTTATCTGCCTTATCTGACTGCCGATCCCGTGTATTCGTCGTGGCCTCCGCTTTAATTTCGCTCACGCGCGAGGCGCGTACGCATATACGTATCGATAAGTGTAATTTCACGTGTATTACTCGCGAAGAAAAAAAAGAGGGAGAGGTTCCCCTCTTTTTTCTCTTTTGCCTCCCTCTCCTTCTCTCTTTCACGCAACCATTCTTATTTCATAAGCTAGGACAACGGTACGCTATACATATATACTATATGCACCTTTTCATTATGCAATTTATATGTATTATATGTATTCGCGATCGCGAGGGAGAGAATACATATAACGCGTAATGTTTTTGTATTCCGAATGGACGGCAAATTCTATCGATTCCTATCGCTAACAGACCCCGACTCTACGGATGATATATATATTCGAATATTCGTGCTTTCTTCGAGGTCAACGCAACGGTCCTCATCTACGAGATTATTGCCCGTTATCGCCATATCCGTTCGCGGTAAGCGTGAAACGCGAGCCCGGTAACACGATCGACCACCTGTATCCCCGTGCATAATTCCTCCTATCGAACAAACAAAGGAATGGTTAGATGGTTACTCGTTGGCAAACAGTTAACGACGTTCGCTCGGCACGGTCTCGCCCCGCGTTCCTATCAGGTTACTCCGGACCTTTTCTCACCTTTCGCCGTCCGCGGTGTCAAGGTGCCAATCGGCACGATTCCAGACTATTCCAGAGGGAGACGACAACGCGGCGAACCGATGAGAGAGCGCGATTCTGCATACAAGATCCTGCGGTTCAGGTGACATTTTCCCTCCCCCGAGAAGACGCGGTATTCCGGTAATCCCGGCACGTACATATATGCACGTCATGTCGACCAAGACCACCGTGGTGCGGAAAACGAGATCCAGCAACTTGGAGTATCGCGGCGACTCCAGATTTCCATCAGGCTCGGCGTGCGACCGTACGCTCGGAGACAGGCCGATTCATCTGAAGAGGAATAGCGCGTACGAAGGAAAAGAGGTAAACGCAGTTTACACCCTGTTCCTGAGGAAAAGCGGGATGTGTCTCCATTTAAATTCATCTGTAAGTTAAAAATAATTGTATATTATAAAATGTTGTTGATGATGGTAGGTCGACAGAATAAGGGATAAAAGCGGCACGAGGAAATATCTGATTCCCTCGAAGGAGCCTATGGTCTATCCGAAGATCATGACGAGGAAGGAGTATGAGGACCTGAAAGAACGCAGCCGCGTAATCACAAAGGAAGAGAGACAAACGACTGCGGAGGCCGCGGCGAAGGAGAGGGAGAGACTGACGAAGGAAAGCGCGGCACGGAAAGAGGCAATCCGCATGATGGACATGAAGAAGAGTCGCGAGAAGGATCCGAGAACGAGGGAGATCGAGGAGGAGGCAAGAAGGAGGACACGGCACATCCTCGAGCGGGCGTACAACATGCGTCTGGAGCAGGAGGAAGAGATACAGAAGTGCACGCGGCTCATCCTTGAGACCAAATGCCGAGCTATTCGCGACGCCCAAGTAAACCTGCACTGACATTGCAACGGAATTCCGCATATATGACGTAACGTCTATATAATGCCCAATTTTCGTGTACATGTACATTTAGCTATTCATTTGCAGATCGCGGAAAAGAAGCTGATGGAACAGGAGCTTCTCGAGGAGGAGAAACGGCTGCACGACATGATGGAAGACGAGAGGAGATGGGCGATCAAGGAAGAGTCGCGAAAGGAACAGGAGGAGGCGGCCAAGAGGCTGCGATTCGCCAAGATCCTGAAGGAGCAGATCGTGGAAAACGAGGAGCAGCGGGTACTCGAGTTTGAGAAGAAGCAGGAGGAAAGCCGGCTCATCAATTTAAATAATATCGCGTGGCAGCAAGATGAGATCGAGAAGCTGCGCAACAAAGAGGCTGAAAATGCTAAAGTGCGGCAGGAACTTGCGGAAGGAAACGAGCAACTGAAACATTTCAAGGCTATGGAACAAGAGGAAAACAAAATTATAGATATAAGGTGTGTTTTATCAAAAATCATTTCAAATCATTTATTATAGTTTTTAAAATTACCTGCTTGGAACTATCTCGACCTTGGTATCTTTCCTTGGAAAAAATATAATTTTTATTAAATTTAACTTTTCAGGATACAAAACTATCATCGAATGAAAGAAGAGAGAGAGGCCAAAAAGATGGAAGAGCAGAAATTAGAGAGATTGAGAAAAGAACGAGAAAAAACCAGAGTAGCGATGCGAACGGTGCAGACGCACGAGCTTCAGGTATTGAATATCGAACTTGATTGATTCGCTACGTAAGTGTATCTAGAAGTTACGCTAGACAGCAATATACCACAAGGAATGGGATTTTACCAACAATAAGTACGTCGCAAGATCATAAATTTTTCCGCTAATGAAAATGCAATAATTTACGCAATACATCATGTCGCGTTGCGCGTATCGTTCCATTTACTTCTATAATTACCTACATACGTCCTTGCGTGTCTCAACTACCTGTTGTCGAGGGTCAATGAATCCACGAGCGCCACGTCAGGTCTCGCTATCTACAATGTGTTCTTCTTTCGAAATTGCGCTTCGCGTTTTTTTTTTATCGTATTTTTTTCTTATTGCGTGGTTATTTGTGGCACTTGATAAAGTATTAAGTGCCATATGCTATATGTTATTACACTGTAATGAATTCTTTTCGCAATTAAAACAATTACTGTACGTTGAACGTTATAAACTGTTCCTGTTATTTCTAATAATGCCTATTTTTAGGATGTATTTATTATGTCATAATTTATTGATGTTTTAAAGAAACATTTAATTAAAGGATTATAAGTTACTATAGTTTTAACTGTAAGCAACGTGCGACAATAAATTTGCAGGCGCAAATTGATGAAATCAATGCGGCTCGGGTTCAGGAAGAGGTAGAACGGGAATGGAGACGAAAAGAGAAGGAAGAAGCTTTAAAGAAAGTGGAGGCTCAAAAGATTCTTCAGAGACAAAGGGAGGAACAAATAAACAATAAGCGAATAATGCAAGCCATCGAGATCGAGCGAGAGAGGCGGGAATTCGAGAGGCGTGCACGTGTGCAAAAAGCAGCTTTTTGTAGAGAAAAGAAGGAACTTGGACAAAAGCAACAGCAGGCTCAAATTCATCGCAGTGAAATATTAAAGCAGGTTTGTATCATTAGTCTTCACCTGAAACAATGTTAATGCATTAGTATGCACAATTATATAAGTATATATATTAGAGAGGGATATATCATTCTGTTCTCAATTATAAATATATTCTTTTATATAGTTATATATGTGTATATAACATTGTAGATTATGTACATTAGTACAATATATATGTGTCTTATCGTACATTATATGTATTATTCTATTTCGCTTGGATAGGTAAATGAAAAGGAACGAGAGCGCATTGCTGAACGGCAAAAAATGTTTGAAGAAGGCTTGGCAATACGTGCTGAAACTGCGATGCGTAAGAAGAAATTACAAGATGCAATGGAACGAAAGTACCAAGAAATGAGAGAGAACAAAGTCCCTGATATTTATATTAACGAAGTGAAACGGATGATCGAAACTATTCAATGAGTTATTTGATCAGACTGCGTGTGAAAAAGAAAATTAAGAGAAATAAAAAAGTATAATATACATATATACATATATAATTTTTTTACATAGATGTAACAAGTTTATAGAAAATTGTCTAGTTTTACAGTCTTTTAAGTCTCTGCGACACATCACTTCCATATCATTAGAACGTTTGCATCGCGCTCGATGAGATCTTCAATTTGCGCGGCGGACTGGCCCGTGCTACAGCATATTTCATCGAGGCTGTACGTGCCTGTGAAATACTTATAAATTGGATTATTTTTTGCTTCTTCGCTGCAAGATGCACCAGGAAGAAGTACAGGATACTATAAGAAAAGATTCAATTAATATACCGCTATACAGTGCGGCTTATAATGCAACGCCCGAAAGCTACTCACATTGTACACCCTTCTAATAAGCCCCTCGATCAAACCAAATTGTACCAGCCTTCTCTCATTTATTCTTAGGTTCTGTGGATTGAGACGTTGGCACAAGTCTTTCATACTGACGCCGTAAGTCATACTCGAATACATACGGTATATATCTCTAAAAAACGCCGGTTGTCTAGCTATAAAGAAACAAAAAACCATCAATAAATTTAATCGCGGTGTTAAACGTAATAATCATTACGTTCGAGAAACGATCATTTACCTAACTTGGAAGCGTACGCTATACACCTTTCCTGTAATTTTAGGTCGTCCGGTAATTTTCTTAATTTTGGAGTTACGGCATAGACGTTACTATATTGAAATATTGGGATCAAAGTTACAACCCCATAATATCTGCAAAAATGTCTCTTATATAATACAATCGATTAAGGGAATGGTATCTCTCGTACAAATATCTCGTACACAAGATTTTGCACGCAGCTTTTGACCAAATTATTCTCCACGTCGGCCTCAGCCGCTATGCGCGCCACATGATTAAAACCATCGATGTAAGGTAACACTTGTTGCGTAGTCAAATCCCATTGATCGCACTGAAATGACTCTTTGTCTTCCAAAAATATTGGTACCTGATGATCGAGAACTGGCTTTGGCTCAGGCGCTAATCTCACAACTTTCAAATGTGATGTCATTGTTCCCTCTAACAAGATATTACATGTAATATATCACGAGATAAGACATTTTAAATATTATATATATATATATATATATATATATATATATATATCTATGAAACCTACCAGTCAATGTACACATTTTGTGCATATTCAAATCCTGCATGACTTGAGCGAGCATCTCCGCCAGTCTGGTCTTGTCATCCGAGGCAGATAGAAAGCAATTTTCTATTTCCAAAGCCATCTGATAATCACGTGAAAATCAGTACATATAAATCGCTATACTTTTTTAAATATTAAAAATTTACCAAGAAATCCGACATCTTCTTGACCACTGGCTCATAATGGACAGTACGAGCATTCGCATCACAGACAAAACACAAGTTGAAATAAAACGCATTTCTTGCGTATTTCTTATCGTCAATCTTCACGGGGAAGCCCAAAATCTTATAGTCCTTTAACGTGCTGGAGGAAAAAAAAATTCTTAAAGACGAAACATAGGAGAATCGACCAGTTAACTTTCGCAGCTTCAAGTACCTTGACTTACATTGTAATGGTACTTCTTTGTAATTGCGCCTTTGGTATGATGTAAACACTGACATTGTCGAATATGTCCTTAGATATGTAATTGTCAGGTACCTGTAAAATAACGCAACTAACAATAAGTCACAAATGAAATGTTTAATCACTTGCACTTGATGCATGCTACCCTAACCTGGCATGTAATTTTGGGTCCCGCTATATGGTGAAATTCGGCAAAAAATATGCATCGAATCGGATCCTCTTGTTCCTTGTCCCCGACACTTTCCAACGAAACGGATGCCATTGTGTGTCTCTCTGTCTTTTTACTGAGATTGTATTGCGTCCGGCGTCATTTAAACTTTTGATTGAAACGTCAAATCGGCACTGCGCACTGCTGCCATCTAATAACCTTAAACACGTGCAAGCGAACTAAAATCGAGCTCGAGAGCTCGAGCTCGAGCACATGGTGGAAAGCGTGCCGGAGCTCGAACGACGAGGCCGACGAGGCATACAGAGGCATATGTACATCTTGTTTTAATTTAGTGATTTTACGAGATGAGTAAAAGAAAACTTGACGACGAGACCGACGCCGCTCCGGCGGACACCGAGGTCAAGAGAGTTCTATCTCGTTTCAAATCTGACACTGGCCAAGTTCTACCTGGTGGCTTGTTGGACCTGCCGGTTGATATCACGGTGGATAAACTGCAAGCAATTTGCAATGCTCTGCTGCAGCAAGAGGAGCCGTTGCCCCTAGCATTTTACGTGAACAATGTAGAAGTCACGGACGTATTGGAGAAGTATGTTGGCAAGGATTTCAGCATCAGCGAGGACGTTGTGGAGATTGTATATCAGCCGCAAGCGGTATTTAAAGTCAGAGCTGTCACGAGATGCACCGGATCCTTAGAAGGTCACTGGCAGCCGCCGTTCAATGAATATATCCAATGAAAAATGATTATTTTGTAAACTTTCGTTCTCTTCTATAGGTCACAAGGAAGCCGTTATATCCGTTGCGTTTTCACCGGATGGCAAGCATCTAGCCAGCGGTTCCGGTGACACAACGGTCAGATTGTGGGACATCTACACGCAAACGCCGCATTACACGTGTGAGGGGCACAGACACTGGGTCTTGTGTATTTCCTGGTCACCCTGTGGCACTAAGCTGGCTTCTGCCTGTAAAAATGGATCGATTTACTTATGGGATCCCAACACTGGCAAACAACGGGGTAGAGATCTAAAAAGTATATTCATCAAACTTGTGTTTTCTCCCTAGGCAAGAATATAGTCTTTTTTTTTTCACGTTTGTCAAATAGGAAAAGCCATGGCAGGACACAAAATGTGGGTGACGTCTCTGTGCTGGGAACCCTATCATAAGAATCCAGAGTGCCTGTATTTAGCGAGTTCGTCCAAGGACACCGACATACGAATTTGGGACACCAAGAGAGCACAAACCTGTCGAGTTTTGTCCGGTCACACAAAAAGTGTTACTTGTCTCAAGTGGGGTGGAAATGGTCTTATTTATTCTGCCTCTCAAGACAGAACTATTAAAGTGTGGAGAGCGGAAGACGTACGTATATCGAGCAGTTGAACGTCGTCTGTTGAAAGCATTCTGTTACATTTCCAACTGATTAAGTCAATTTCAGGGTGTATTGTGTAGAACCTTGGAAGGCCACGCTCATTGGGTCAACACTTTGGCCTTAAATGTCGATTACGTGCTCAGGACCGGTCCTTTCCACGTGGGATCGCGTGCAAATCAAACGGACAGTCCATTGGAATACGCAAGAAAGCAATATGACGCTGTAGGTGAAGAGAGACTTGTATCTGGATCTGATGATTTCACATTATTCCTGTGGAAGCCAGAAAGGGAGAAGAAACCTATTGGTACGTTGCATGTGGTCTTTAAGTACACGTAAGTCACGCACGTAAGTAAGAATAAAAAACATATCGCGGAAATGAATTTTTCAGCAAGAATGACTGGCCACCAGCAACTTATCAACGATGTTAAATTCTCGCCGGATGGTCGTATGATTGCGTCAGCATCCTTCGACAAATCCATTAAATTATGGGAATCTAATACCGGCACGTATATCGCTTCGCTAAGAGGTCACGTTCAAGCGATTTATTCGATAGCATGGAGCGCTGACTCTCGTCTGCTGGTTAGCGGTAGCGCGGATTCAACTTTAAAAGGTAAATGCAGGCGTATGAAAACTTGTGTTTATTTAGAACAGTTGAAAGAGAGTAACATAATCCTTCTTACAGTTTGGAGCATAAAAACTAAAAAATTAAGCCAGGATTTACCTGGTCACGCTGATGAAGTTTATGCGGTTGACTGGTCACCCGATGGTCTACGAGTCGCTTCAGGTGGGAAAGATAAAGTTTTGCGACTGTGGCAAAATTGAATATACATACATATTATTCAAGTAAATAACGTTGTAAGAAAGTTGTGTGTTTTTATCTCACTTGTTTTTTATACAAGTTATTATTATTATTATTATTACATATCAACTGATAATGTTATTAAGCCTGGATTAAAAACTTGATAATTTTTATAAAGATTAACAGCCTTATATAAATAAATACACGTGAAACAATTGATTTTTTTATGATTGAACTTCAAATCCAAATTTCTCTGTGCACTATATATAATATTATTAGTCGATCGACCGTGCATAAGCGTAACGCGCCTGTGGAACGGCAACCCGCCGTACGTACGTACATACATGCGAGAGTAATAGTTTAAACCTGCATATATTTTCCTCTTCGAAGTCGAACAAAACCGTATTTTAAATATTCTACTTGACTTTAGGCAAATTTGCATGAGATATACCATAAAAATGCAGCTCTTTGAAACAATTACGTGTCAAAAAATAAAAACTATTTTAATATGTCCTATATGTACATATATCAAGAATATATACGCGTTTATTATCTTACTATTTTAAAGATACGTGTCGAAAGCTGACGACAACATTGATATCTGATATCATAATATAGCAATATGTAAACTTGATCCGAGATTATAAAAATTAAATCGATAGACAAAAAAGTGTCAAAATATACAGAAGCATGTCGATATAAGCATATCTTTTAAATTATTTTTAAGGATGCTCTATTCTATAATCAGGTGATCCTGCTCCTATCCAGTTGTCGCGCGAATCTCCGCTGATTGATAGCAGTCCTATAGCCCCATCCCCCGAACGAAGTGCGAGCGGCGAATGTGCTCCGCACGCGACTGCGCACTAGTGCGCACCAGTGACCAGACACCACTGGCCCCGAAGGAGATCCCACGTCCAGAACACCAGAGTACTCTCCAGAGGATCCTGGGCCCCCGGACGTCTAAACTCTAAACTGGTGTTGAAAGATGACGTCTGACAAGTGAAGGATCTAACCTCCCTCGTTTTGTATATTTACACTGCATTTTTATCGCGGTGCGACCTGGTGCGACCATCTCCCTAGGAGGCTACCATGGTAAAGAGATACGAATGATCTTTCTCGCTGTATCCGCGGACCGCGATAGAAAGAGGACACGGCACGCCCGTGTCTCGTTTTGTCGCGGGACATCGCGCCGGAGTTGGTGAAACGTGGTAAAGGTGGAAAGAAGATTTGCGAAATGTGTGTGCGAACATTTTCAGGACGACGATGCGGCCGCGCTGCAGAATCTCGAACAGCTCATGACAGAGTTCTTCTGCCCGGAGACGACGAACGAGAGGAAGCGCACGATCGAGCGCAGCTTCCAGGAGTTCGCCGGGCAGATCGATTCCTGGAAGCCGTGTCTGCATTTCTTGTCCTCCACGAGCAACCACTACGTCAGTATGTTCGCTCTGTCCACTCTGGAGGTACGTGTGCGAGCTTCCTTCGCAGATATAGATGTAACGCTTCTCCGTGTCAGTCTGAATTATTTGACTTATTATTGTTAGACGACCATCGGCAGGAGGTGGCCCATCCTCCCGTGGGAAGACAGGGCTCTCACAAGATCCACCTTGTACACCCTGTCGCTAGAGAGGGACGTCGCATCCTTTGTGAGGAACAAAGTAGTGAAACTGGTAGTGGACATAGCGAGACACGACTGGCCGCATTTCTATCCGGATTTTTACTCTAATATTTTACAGGTTTGTCAACAGAGAATGTCCTATATATTTAATTGTAATGTATGTATGTATGTATGGGACGTATATGCATTTGACTCTGTCTATAATACTCGGATTTCTGTGAAACAGCTGTTGGGCCACAAACACACAAGACTGCTGGGACTTGTATATTTGAGAACAGCTTCGGAGGAACTAGCCACGCCGAGAGAGGATTTACCAATGCACAGGAAAAGCGAGCTATTCAGGCTGTTAAGTGCACAAGTGCCTCTGACTTTGGATACACTTACAGGTACGTATTATCAAGTTTACGTCTTACGAACATCATATCGCAAATAATATCTTAAAATCTCTCACTTTGTTGCTTCTAAAAGTTCTTCTGAAAGAAACTACAAACGTGCAAAGCCGTTCTGGGACCGTGACACCACCTCCGTCACCTACCAGCGGACAAAGTCTTGCACCTGCGCGAGCGGTGCTGGACGTCGAGGGATTAGCAACGGGAACGAGTGAAGTTTGCACAGCTACTCTTGAAGTTCTGGCGCACCTGTTTAGTTGGATAGACGTGTCGGGCAGTATCTCCAGTAACTTGATAGATGCCATTTTTACATGTGCCAAATACCACGATGCGATGGTAGGATTATACTTTCGTGAGAAGAATGCAGAAGCGTGCAGTAGCAGATGAGACCAACTATACATTTGTTAACGTTTCCACAGAATGGCAAGCAAATTGAGATGGCCGTTCAAGCTTTGACTACAATCCATGAACTTTTATACAGACCATTCTCACCCGACGAGACTGATACATTGTTACTGGAGATATTTCAGAATGGCGTTGGTTTATTCCAGTTAATGGAACGTCTGGACTCGGTAGAGGAGAGGTATGAATCAAATGCGTTCAAGTACGAAGAATTTTGAAATGTTTTCAACGTGCGAAATAAAATGCGTTCTTTCAGCTACATGGAAAAAATGACCGAGTTTTTGCAATTGTTTATAACGAATCACATGAAAAAGATGGAGTCAAGCTCAAAGTTTCCAGTAAATACATTATTGGAAGTACTGTGCCATCATACATTCCAGCAAGCTTCTACTGTAAACGGATATCTGCGTTGTCTAGATGTTTGGACCACTCTTTTGGAGAGCACTCAGTCGCGATACTCTGCCGTCGCCTTAGCTCTCGCCGAGCGGATCTTACAAAAAATGAGTTTTAAATTGAACGCTCGGGTATTGAGAGATCTCGACACGGAAAATTTGGACGAGAATGTAAGTTTAATCATAAACTCTTAAACTCTTGATTAAAATCAATAATCATGTGTGTAATGTCTCACGATCTCTCGATCTCTCTTTTCAGGAAGAAACAGAATGGCAACATTTTCTAAGGTGCAATATAGAATGTTTGGCAAAGATTGCTGACATTTCACCTATCCCGATATTTACGTTATTGGTAATTTCTACGTGGCGGAATGTCTTGACGCTATATTATGAAAGCATTCATAATATTGGATTTAATTTTTTTTAGTACCGTTCGTGGAGAGAAGGATTAATCGTTTTTGGTGAATTAGGCGCGGCAGTCGCTAATGGCCGAGTTATTTTATTAAATGATGCAGAGGCATCAAATGTGCATGCACATCTGAGAGATCTAGCATCGATTACGCAAGCTTTAACCAGGCTATATTCCCTTTTCATCGGTAAGCAATCGAGCGATTTTTATTAGTTTTCGATTACAGAAAATATAATTATCCGTGTCAATAGGAGATCAAGCAAACATCGATCAAGGTTTAGCCGAAGAAGTTGTGTCACAAACTCTAGAGGCGTGTATGTTTGCGAGAGATAATCAGCTGTATAAAGCAGCGATACAACCAGCCGCTATCGTAATAGATCTCATAGAAGTGTAAGTACCTAGCTGTTATGTACATGTTTTTAAGCATGTAAAAGCGATCAATGATATGCCGTGACATGTACGTACTCGTTATGTATTGATTCGCGCTGTTAGACATTCACAGCTTTTGGCTTCTCTTCAAGCATGGTGTCATTGGATAGCCAGAAGACCGAAGGCTAAGGAAACGCTCTGTCAGCGTTGCATCGATTCGTGTCTTTGGGCAACGACGTATACCGCGTCCTGCGACCATCCGCCTCCTCCAAATCTCATCCACTCTGCCATTCATCTTTTTCAAAGTATCACCGCCATTTTAAAGCCCATCTTATGGGACCAACCGACTTTCAGGAATCTAATTTCTATGGGCACGTATCCGTACTTGAAATCAGATACGATTAAAGTTCTACGTAGAGCATTGATAAACGGGATTATATTACCACCTGGTGATGCAGCAACGAGGCAAAGGTTGTTGGGTAAGCTATTATTACTTTGTAAACTTCTGCAACTGTCTATTTAACCGTTCTATTCTTTAACAATATATATATATATATATATACATATAAATTGAAAATATTTTATGTCTAGATACTATGATATTAGCTCTGTCAGCACCTCTGGGTATGCAAGGACAACCAGTGCCTTCAGAATCGACAATTTCGATGACGATAATGCCACTGACTCAGCTACTAGAAGATTGCGCGTCATCATCTACGACTATAAAGAAGATGTTGCACTCGTGTCTCGAATCAATCATAAACAGGACATTAGAATTATTGTCTTGTGTGATAAGGTGCCAGAGTATATGCGAATTGTTACTTAGCTTCCTACATTCGGCATTTTCAGTATTACAACAACAACTGGGCTCCGAATTTATGCAAAACGCAGTTCAAGGCATGCTGCAACTTTATACCAGGTTTGTACAAAGTATTGTGATACGAAGGCAAAACTGTTTAATTCATTAGATTAAATTTTTCTGGAGAGTTTGGAGTTGAAATCAAAATTTTGGTTAGCAAAAGAACTGCAAAATTTGTATGACTGTTACATGTATACTCTTAACAATGACAAAAATCATATTACGTTCTAAACATTAAAATGTTACAGTTTTAACAAAATATTAATTGTCTCATTCATAGGGAAAATATTTCTGCTGGTCCAGCGTTGGATCAGTTATTGGAAATTTTGATACTTGTCGTATCAGCACCCAGCAATGCATTTAAAGCGTTTGTTCCCTCGATAACGAATCTATGTTTGGGTCAAGTATGGCCTGCTGTTGGAAGCAACCCAAGTGCTCATCCGGATACGACGTTAGTTTTACTAAAGCTCTTTCACAGGTAATATGTTGGTAGTAGACATATCATATTTTTGCATAAATATTATAATCTTTGCATTAATTTTTAGTATTCTTATGCATCGGTGGCAATATTTCTATAAGGCCTCGGTACTACTGACTCTTGTATTTCCTGACGACGAACCTGAGCACAAAGAAGAATTAGTAGCAATTTTAGAGGCTTTTGGTCAAGCTCTACTTCAGTCAGACGTCAATATATTCCGACAGAGCTTGCAGAGTCTCGAACAATTAAATATCAGATGGCGACTTTATCAACGACCCGTATTCAAAGTTCATCTTCTCGAGAGATTTCTAATGGCGTTGTTCACAGTTTTATTTCAACAGTGAGTATCTCAGTATTATTTTTATTTTGATAACGTATATTATATATTAATAATAATATGTGTTTTATTATGTATGTCTCATTTGATTTATACAGGTCCCACAACTTGTTGGCAGATGAAATAGCTGCGGCTATTCATAGTCTAGCATCTGTTAATATAGGTTGGTTTTTTAACCACTTTTTGCCAACATTTTTGGCAACTTGCGAAGGCGTAGACGATATGCAAAGAGCCACTTTGCTAGGAAACTTTGATAAATCCACGGTATGTTGTATCTTTGGAAGTCCATCAACGCATAAAACTTTTAAACACATCATTTTTAGGATCAACCTACTTTGACCAGATCAGTGCTCCAGCTCATTTCAGATTTAAGGTGTTACCAGCTGTGTAGACCGGGTTGAAGCATGAATTGTAATTTGAGAGGGAATTCACGATGAAATTATTCCATAAGACTTTTGTGGCATTTAAATAAAATTAACATTTCCATCGAATCTCTCCCGAGTGCCTCTAGATAGATACAGATACATGAGATACAAGAGACATTAACTGTAACGAAAAAAGACAAACCTTTTGTAAACATTTACCATTCTGTGTATACCACTGCCGCACCATCCTCTTGTGATGTTGTAAATGTTATTATTGCGAATAAAACGCCTTTTTTTATATGTCTACAACCGTGTATATTTTTACAGTAGATGGCAAAATTTTCCGTGTGTTATCTATGGCTTTAAATCTTATAGAAGTAATTGCCTCTAGTAAAACGGATAAAAATACAGCTAATATGTTTACGCTTTATCACAAAGATTCAAACAAGTTTCTAATAGCGCACCATTTCTTTATTGTTATTAGTGTTGTGTGTTCAGATACGGCGCTAAGTAAGATATCTGCGTATCCTTATCGTCTTTCTTCTCTCCCTCTCTTTCTCTCGATAAACAACGCCACTGATAACCCGAGCTATTTATTGACTTGCGTCTTGACGCGAAGTCAACGAATTAGTCAGTAACAAGCGACCGACAATGTCACATTTGTTGAGAAAAAGTAATTGCTACATTTCCCAATCCCACGTCCAAATGACGAGACACTTGGTGACCGATCCAAAGTATGGATTTTTAAAACAATTAGGTATCAACGTTGAAAATCCCGGCCTCTACGATGGAAGGTGGGGTGGTTCTGGCAAGGTAAGTAACGTTAATCGCTTGTCTTATCGAGATAGATATAAAGTACAATATGGAAACCGGAGGGAATCTTTTATAAATCACGTAGCATGATTGTAAACACCGAAAAATAAATAATTAAGTACAATTAATCGTATTCATGTTAAATATAGTTGGTAGAATCAATATCGCCGGCGACCGGCAAAGTGATAGCGAAGGTCCGCGAGTCCACGCCACAGGAAGCTAGCAATGCTGTAACAGAAGCACGTAAAGCGTGGCCACAATGGGCATCTATCCCGATGCCGGCTAGGGGAGACATCGTACGGCAAATTGGGGACGAGCTCAGGAGATATTTGGAGCCGCTGGGACGTTTAGTATCCTTGGAAATGGGTAATTATCTCAATGAGCGTTAAAATTGTACTCGCTATAACAGCTTATACGTGCAGTATATCGGAATGTCTATGATATATATATATATATATATCTGTTTATAATTAATGCAGAGTGCATTATGCCGTAGGAAAGATATTAACGGAGGGCATAGGCGAGGTCCAGGAATTCATCGATATATGCGATTATGCGGTCGGGTTGTCGCGGACGTTACCCGGCAGCCTATTCCCGTCGGAGAGAAAGAACCACGCGCTCTTGGAAAAATGGAATCCTTTAGGCGTAGTCGGAGTCATCTCCGCGTTCAATTTTCCCATAGCGGTGAATATCATTCCCAGACAATCTTGCGATATCACTTCGCTTTACAGCTTACAACACGTTACTGACTCGCCGCCTCTCAGGTATATGGCTGGAATAGCGCTATCGCTATGGTCTGCGGTAACACTGTCGTCTGGAAAGAAGCATCAAGCACACCTTTGGTAGCCATCGCGACTACTAAAATAATCGCGAGCGTCTTGGAGCGCAACGGTATCCCAGGTTCCGTCGCATCCTTGATCACGGGTGGGCCGGATGTCGGAGAGACTCTGGTGAACGACAAACGGTCAGTTTTGATCTAGATTTACTATTAATATGTCGTACATCGCGTATTGAACAGGCCGTAACGATTGTCATTAGGGTACCTCTCATTTCGTTCACCGGAAGCACGAAAGTAGGAAGACAAGTAGCTCTCAAGATTCAGCAAAGATTTGGAAGATCTCTACTGGAGCTCGGTGGTAACAACGCATTAATCGGTGCGTACGTCCTTAAAATGTTAATTCTATAACGCTTATACCTATGCCATGGATAACACATGCGTTTGTAACTGTTTCTCCTTTGTCGACAGTCGCACAGGATGCCGATTTAGAAATGGCAGTGAGAGCAGCGGTCTTCTCATGCGTTGGAACAGCTGGACAAAGATGTACCACTACCAGGAGATTAATATTACATAAGAAGATAAAGGACGACGTTCTAGGTAAATATAAATAAGAAAATGTCTAGTCGCCCCCATGTTACGTACAAATTTTTAGGGAGATTGAAAACGGCGTATAAAAGCATATTGGACCGAGTCGGAGACCCGTTGGATGACGGTGTGCTGTATGGACCGTTGCACAATCAGCCAGCAGTTGATGCATATAAGGTATGTGCGTCAATTTAACAAAATTATCTTTTAAGCGAAGTGTTGGTCAAAAATTAATCGTATGGAGAGGGAACTTTCGATAATCCGATAATTTTTGCTGCAGGCAGCATGTCAGAAAGCTGTAGAAGCCGGTGGCACGATAGAATTCGGTGGAAAGCAAATAGAGCGAGCCGGTTTTTACGTTGAGCCGACGATCATCTCGGGTTTACCAGCTAGTGCCGAAGTGGTGCAACAAGAAACTTTCGCTCCGATTGTGTACATCTTGGAGGCAAACTCTCTGGAGGAGGCTATCGATCTTAACAACGGCGTAGAGCAAGGACTGAGCAGTAGTCTCTTTACTAAAAGTATTGGAAATGTATTTCAGGTAAATTTATAACAACTAATACATTGTTGAAAATGCGTAATGTTATGTAACACATTATGTGTGAGCAAACTTATATACAGCGTACGATCGAGTATATTCGAGCTACGTTATCGAATTTAATTCCTCGCACAGTGGATTAGCCCTCACGGATCAGACTGCGGAATAGTCAATGTCAACATCGGCACCAGCGGTGCTGAGATAGGCGGCGCGTTTGGTGGTGAAAAGGCCACGGGCGGAGGCCGTGAGAGCGGAAGCGACGCGTGGAAACATTACATGCGGCGTGCCACCATCACAATCAATTACGGAAACGAGCTACCTCTGGCTCAGGGCATCAAATTTGAATAACGTCAATAGGCGAGGTTTTTTTTTTTTTTTCCAAAAACAAATCAGCGCTTTAATTCAAATCGTATAAAATCCACCTGAATGTCGACGGACGCTTTCTTGTGGAACTTGTAAGCCCTCGGCAGGTCGTATCTGAGCTCGGCTATCACTGTTCCTCTCGCACCAAGCTGCGTTGCTTTCGATAGAACATAATCCCGCGTGCTGCTCTTGTGCAGAGAATAAACCGCGTTGGACGAAAGTTTGATTGCCGTTTCCAGAAACTTGATGTCGATCCCGGGATTGTTCTTGGTGCCGAAAGGTGGATTCATTATAACAGTATCAAAGTATTTTTCAAATCTTCCTGTAAAACGTGAAATGCTACATATTTGTATCTACTTGATTAAATAATACATAAAGATAATTGTACATTTATAGTTATAGATATACCTGGTAAATATTGCAGTACGTCACACTGCACAATTTCGACAAAGAGTTCTATGTCACTGCAGTTTCTGTACTGTATATCAACCGCGTTGGAATCTATCTCGAATCCAACTACATATTCAGCACCAAGCATTTTGGCACCCAACGACAATGTGCCACATCCGGAGCCTAGATCCGCTATGCTTTTACTCTTTATGTCATCAAACTGTGACTGTGCGGTGTACAACAAATGCGAGGCAATATGCGCACTGGTGGCATACTGCTCGAGTGAGATTTTTGGTTTTTCAAAGACATCCAGTTGCTGCAGATACTCCTCCAACTGACCAAGTCGAAGCCCAGCCATTATTATTAGAAGATTATCAACTGTGATCTCTTCTGAACAGAATCTTCAGTCACACCTGATGTTTATATAAAACGGCGATTTCTCTACGTCTTTGACGACAAAGTCTCGTTAATGTTATTGGTATATAGTCTTTAGTAACATTTACGTGTTTATACACATCAGTATTGTTCAGGACAGGTGGACTTATTTATTGTCAAATCTAGGGAGAACCGGTAATATCAGGTTTCCGAAGGAAGAGTCCTGCGTAACGAAATAACCAAACGAAGCTGCGTGTGCATTATGCAATGCTGCTCTTTGGGACGCACTTATCGCTACGCCATCGTTAGATTGCGTTGCCGTCTATAATGAAGCAGTATATCAATATACTAAAGCAAAATAATAATAAAAAAACTTGTACAGAATACACTTACTATACTTGATGCGGAGCCAGTCGACGAGACCCCTAACGACGTGTTCAAGGTCGGCGCGACTCCTTGCTTCAGAAGCATCTGCTTCTTCAGCTGCAGCTCCTCTAAGATTTTTCTATTCTGCAATTCTACAAACGAGCAAAGTAAAAAATTTGAAAAATGTGCAAAGTGTGAGATAAAAAGGTATCGCATTCTCATTAGACGTACCTCTTGAGTTTGATTGCGAAAAAGCCATCAACGTCGCACAAATAATTCAATAACAACGAAACGCACCACGCGACGTGCGTACACAGGTTATATTATTACTTGTGAAAACTTGTTCTTCCCAGGAAAGCATCAGAAAGCATAGACCTAATGATAGTAAACTAATAGACGATAAACTCAATATAATCTTAAAAGGAATATCGCTAATCGCTGTATCTTTTATATTAAACATGTGATTGGTTGACTTGTGCATTATGACATACGATATTCCGCCATCTCTACGTGACCGGCGGAACGATGATGGACCGCGACCGCGTTTAGTTGTTGAGACGTCGTCGCTAGAGGGCATCGGTGTTCGCTCGAGCGGCTCGAGATTCGGTGAAATGTCGCCAGGAGGCGCCGGAACACGCCGAAATCTCTCCAACGACAACGTCACGCGTCACGCATGCGTCGGAAGTGCGCAGACGCGGCAGACGCCACCTCGCGGGGGCCAGTCCGATCTGGTCCGATCGCAGAAGTGATCCCGAGGTGTTCACCGATAGTTGGCGGTCGTCCTGGTTTTCACGCGATAAATCCTCATCGTCGCTCCCGACTCCAGGCGGTCCTACGTCCCACGGTTATTGCTGCTCCGTGAAACAGACGTGAGTATTCGCGCGAGAAGCCCGGTTACGGACGGCGAAACCTCGGCCTCGGCAAGTAGGACCCCGGGGGCGCGGAATCTCGAGGGGGGAGCGTCGAAAGCGGGGCCGCGGCCGGTGGCGAGAGAGAAGCGGAGGCGGCGGTGGCGGCGGTCGCGCACAGACGAATGACGGGTTCTAGCAAAATGGCCGTGCGCGATCTACAACAAACGGTCGTTCCGCACGTCGCGGCGTCACATTTGGTACATACGTTTCATCCACACGAGAATCGCGTCGATAATCGCACGCGCGCGCGCGCGTACACGCGACGTCGACGTCAGCGTTCTCGTCTCCGCGACGCTCCGAACGTTGTCGTCATCGTCATCGTCATCGTCGTCGTCGTCGTCGCTGTCGCCGTCGTCGCGGTCGCGATGTCTCAGGGACTCCTCTTTGAGCGTGGCCGAGAGAGAGCGTCCGGACCCGGACCCGTCGTCCGCGTACGACGTATACGCGCGTCGCACGTCACCAGACGCGAATTGATTTTCTCCGCGGACTGGTCTCGCGCCGTGACCACCGTCGCGGCGTCGCGCGTCGGCCGTGCGTCGCAGCAACCAGCAACCTCCTCCGTCGAGGGGCGCATACGATGCACGGTAGACGCGCGAGCTACTTTGACAGACTTGACTCCGATAATGCGCAATCAGCTGTCATCGGGACTCTCTCTGTCTGTCTTTGCCTGTCAATCGAGGACGCACGGAGCGAGCCCGAGACCTCGGGCTCCGAGCTCCAACATCGATCGCCGAATTCGCCGATGCCATTTCATCATTTCCACCGCGTTAATTCGCGCCTCTCTCTCTTTCATCTACTTAATAAATGACGCGATTCGATTCTTTTGTCGAAAAAGATGTCAGCAGTCAAGTTGTCTTTTCTTTTGGTTCGCGGCATCAGATATTCGCGTGTTACAGATAAGCGCGGCAACGTTTCCTAGGAATATCCCGCCGAATATTCCGAGCACGCTCTTCACCAACCTTGAGGCGGCCTACCGTTATAGCGCAATCGGAGCACCTGCCGATACCTTCGGCGAAGCCGGTCAACGCTTCTTTTCGGATTACGCGACTCCTGGACGCGCCCTACGCTGATCGTTACCCTCCCTGCGACGTCACATCGCTTGTTTGTCGTATGTCTAACGTGCACGTCTCGTTCGGGGTCGAGAGTGACACCCGCGTACGTTAACTTTCCAGGTGTCGTCACTCCCTCGTGCGATCGCGTCTCCTGAGTCCTGTTATAAGACCGACGGCGACGCGTCCGCATCGGATGGGAAAAAAATGAGCCCGGGTTTCATGATCCTCTGGATAGAATCGCGCGAAGCGATGCCACGCGCTCGGCGATCTCTCGGTCTCGGGGCCTCCTTGCTAGTCGCTTCCGCGTTGGCCCCGCGACTGCGCCGCGCCGCGCCGCGCCGAGAGTCTCGGTCTCTTGCCTACGTGCGCGACACACGGATAACGAAACGCGTCCCTCCGCCAGATTCTTGACAAATGAATCGCGCACAGTCGTACCGATTAAAATCGCGATCGTCCCGCGGATAAGAGATCCGACCGCCCAGATACCGTCGACGTTCGCACGTTAATTAGTCGCGAGTCCCGAGGATTCGAAGCTCTCTAAATCACCAAGTGGGAAACGTAATCTCTCTCTCTCTCTCTCTTTCTCGATTTTGTTTTAACTTGACAGGGCGATTGGAAGTAGCTTTTTAATATATTGATTAGATAGTCGCAAAGTAGATCACACGTTTCATCAGTAATCCACGCGATGACAATCGTATACGTATGTTTTGTAACGAGTTTTTATTAGGTTTTTAGTTTTATTAGCTGCACATCTCTCTTCCGAAGCTTCGTCGAGGACGACGCGACGACGACGTCGCGCGATTCAGATAGATCGTTGGGAGCGGTCGAGCAACGGTCTCAACCAGTCGACGAGTCCCTGATGCGGATAGTCGATTCCGGCGTTTAATATGCAAGTCGCTTAATCGGGAGAAGCGCACGGTGCCGCAGATAGAGCGTGTAGGAGCGCGAGGTCAGTCAAGTCGGCAGTCACTCACTCTGGACCGATGATCCCGGAAACGTAATTGTTATGAAGCGAACGAGCCAGCGGAGGATCGATCGCCGACGGTGTATAGAGAGAGAGAGAGAGAGAGAGAGCGCGTGGCTGCGATAAGACGTTACGACACCGCCTCGTGGATTAGCTCGTGTTATTATACCGAGATCTTTATTGAGCAGCTGTAAGACCCTTGCACAAAGCTAGAAAGGAGCCTCCGACATTAAGTATCGCGGCAGAGTGCAGACTCGCCGTGCGCGAGACATTGGGAAATCAAAGCTATCAAAGTCGAAAAAAACACGTCTTTGGGCTAATGACTTTTTCGACAGTTTCTTAAATCGTTAACGTACTATAAATTTGTGCTGTCCACAGAAAGCATTCAATGCAGGAAGATTATTATTGTTCTGCATAGGTCTCTTACTTTTAGATACCTCGAGGAGAGCCTTGACCGCCTAGGGTTGAATGGGCGAGCGAATCTCTGAAAGGAATTCCCTCTTCTCGCCGCGGTAATGCGCATTATCGTGCCGTTGCTCGGCAAGGGCATTGTAAATTATGCATATCCTCCGCTTACGCGCGGTACTTTCGACTTTTCACGGCAAGTTGCGGCCGCGTGCATTTACGCGCGGCGGCCAAGATCCAGTTTCTCGAGCCGAGTATCGTGCTCCTTGGTTGACTAGCCTGTCGCCCCATTCATATTCCGTGCGTGCGTTCGCCGAAGCGAGAGGTACATTCTTACGTTTATTACTCTTTCTTCTTTCTTATTTCGCCACGCGTTCTCCATTTCCTGCTCTGTAATCCTCCACATTTCTCTCTGTCTAGTCACCTCGTCAGTCATTTATACTATATACAATACACATATATATGTTGTAGTCAATTGTAGTGTGTCGATAGGTGGACCGGGTGGACCCGTCCCGCGACCTTCCTCGGCGAGTGTCCCACGCAAATGCACGTCGACTGCTTTTTAACGACGTTACGCCGGCGTTACGAGGTGGAAAGAGGCCGTTATGAATATTTAAATGCATCGCAAGGCGAAAATATACGCTCGACGCTCGACCGCCAGGGTGGGCGTGCTGTGCCGTGTCGGTTTATCGATCACGGCGCATCGCGGCGATAACCCGCGCGTCGTGGAAGCGTCGCGACGACGCTGCGCCCGCGCGCCCTTTACGACTGTCAAGGTCCTTCCTCCTAATCGTTTTCTCGTTGGGATTAGCGATTTGTACTATCGGCTCTCTACTCTCTGTTTATGTTCTGTCCAAGACAACCGGTATTTTTAAAAAATCCATCATTTATTACTGTCGATTATCCGTGCAATCAAGTTGAGTCATGGAGTCGATACTCTAATAAATACTGTGTTATAATCGTATTATCGAGCCCTGCCTCGAATATATTTTTTGAGAGTGGATATATTGTCAATACAAATGTGATGGACATACGCAAATTTTCTTACAAACAGGCTCGTATAATGTACTACAGTTTTTTGCAAACATTCGACGCAGCGAAATTACACAGCTTTCTCTCCCCCTGCCATGTGTATCGATTTTCGTTTCGCAACTCGACAGGAAATTGCGTATTTAATTTTCAACGTTCACGCGAGGGGGGTAATGATCGGCATGCGACGCGACGGCGTGATTTAACGCAGGCATAACGTGCATCGTTTCTGCGACGTTAAATTTGATATTTGTCGACGCCCTCGCGGTTCCAGGTAAAAATCGACCGCGCGCGTACCCGCAACCCGTTTATTATCGCCACGTCAGCGTCGTGATTTCGAGCTTCACTTTTCAAGCCGCCTTTCCCTTTCGTGCGACGCCTGGTGAAAAAGTACTATCGATCCGGCGAACGCGCGCCGCTGAGAGCTGAGAGCTGAGAGCTTCGAGTCCCAAGCTCGGCCGCGAAACCGCCGCTTTCCGTGCGCGCGACGTAAGCTCGCAAAGTGGTTCCCGCGGCGAGAGCGGGCAAGACCCGCATCGGGTTTCTCTCTCCCGCGCGACGATGGAAAGTAAAATAAACCACGACATTGATTTCAGGCGTATTGTGTGTGCGCGCGCGCGCGCGCGTTATATTATATATACCCGCGGAAACAATTCGGCACGGTCGGCTCTCACGAGGCTCTCCGCCGCCGCTTTAGCTTCTTTCCCCGTAATAGAAAAATACGACTACTGCTAACGCGTTTTGCGGTAGACGGGAATGAAGCGGGTAAAAAATGTACCTCGCGTACGTCTCTGAAATAATTTTGTATGCAAAGAAGGACAAGTATTATCCGCCAAGTATCTCTGTCACGTAATATATCGCTTCGTTACTGTTGACATATTGAATAAGGCTATTTCTAGTAAAAAATTTTTCTCTTTCCTGAAATAAAATTATCTCAAGGGGGAAACGGGATATATATATACATTTCTCTTTCTATTGGATTATTAAAAGTATACTAAATTTTTATTCCACGTTCAACGTGCTCTATTAAACGTGAATAAAAGCAACGTAAAGATGTAGATGTATTCTTAATAGTGACGTGTGTAATTTTTTGTCACAGGCAATACCGATGGCGCGGGCGGGGCACTGAGATCATTGAGAGGTGACTGGAAGATCTAGTCGCGCTCCACGGAATCCACCATCGAGGTATCCAGCCAGGTCACACACGAGGATCATGAAAATGGTGCTGTCTCAACGTCAGAGGGAGGAGTTGTAAGTTGACCTACCGCGTACATCATAAAATACTGCCGCGTTGCATGTTTCCCATCCCGACGTTTATACGCTTAACGGCTTCCCTCAGCTACGAAGCTCCTATCTCTTTCTTTACGAGTTGTAGGGGTTGATACACGCGAACGCGTATAGTCCGGGGAACGGATCAATCGAGGAAATACACAAGGTTTCCCCTCGTATCTCGCGCACCACCTATGCTAAAGTTCTCTCTCGCAACAATAGTTGCAATCTTTTCTTTATATTCTGCGAGGAATAGAGTTGTCATTCATGAAAAAGCTTCACAAATGCATTCCTAGACGTTCAGGTAACTATATTAATAAGCTTTCGAATTATCTTTGTACTCAATTTCAATTTATTGAAATTATTGACGTCGCGTCGTTGTGCTGTTATTAAAATTTTTACAAACTTTCATTAGAAAACGCAATACATTCTAGGTACATGCTGTAATATGGCAATCTTTTGAGCTACCTTGGCATCGTTAATTGGCATTGAGCCGTGAGCCTTAATGAGCTAACTATGTACGTGGTTTATTACATTTTGCATAATCGTGGGCGCATGAAGATGTGAGAGTTGCATAGGAGTCGCTCTTGAATTTTCTCATGCCTGCAAGCCTTCGATTTCACATATAGAGAAGTTAGAAGGCCCGGCGTAGATGACTAGATGAGTCACTCGCGCAAGCAAATAACGATCTCCGAGAGTCGAGAGTTCTTCAGCTCGTCGAGCATTCGCTCCGTGTGACTGTGTTTCCTGTTCGAGTGCTGTCGCGCGTATTATATACACGCGGGAGAATCGAACGTCGCCAATCGTCGCCATTATCTCGCCACGTCCCAATTCCTGCTTATCTTTCAATGAAACGCGTGTTTTTGCGTCACCGGTTATTTCTCTTCTCGTCCCCAATCGTCCTCAGGACGATATTAAGGCAGTCGAATCTCGTTTTCCTTCCGGCAAGACTTTTAATCTTGAAGAGCATGTCCGAAATATGTTTGCAATAAATAATAACTTTTGTTTCAGATATCCAAAAAGTATATTTTCGGATCGTATTAGGACCGGAATTCCTCGATACTTTTCTCTTTTTTCTTTTCATGGCTCAAGTATTGGAATTTCCATGAAAATCTCTCACTCGGATTGAACTCTTGGATTATTTAAGCAAAACTGTTTATAATTAGGTCCTCGGTTTTGTTTCGTCCTTCTCGTGCGCGAGCGACCCGCATGCGACACGGCAACGCGACGTCAAACGAGGACACCGTCGTCGGCATCGATCGTATTCTCGATCTATGCCGAGTACGTCCTATGACGCAAAATCGCTCGTCGATCTCGGGGGCGAGCGGCGGGCATGTGCGGGGAATGGCGGGGCCGGGTGGTGAGGGTGTCTGTCGAGCACGCGCGAACTGCAGGATCGATAACTCCCGCAGAATGAGTCGGCGACGGCGAACCCTCGGAATGAAGCGAGGAAGGGGATGAGAGCTGGTTCTCCGCCTAAGGGAGAGGGCCACTCATCGATTAGCACAGGTGTACCTTTGCGCATCCATGTTGTTTTCCTCCTAAGAACGCCTACCGACCCTCGGGCTGCACATGTGTAATTCTTAGCAAGTGGATGGCGAAACGATCCCTCCGGCGTGCGACTTTCACTTCCGGGCTTCCCGTAAACCTATACAGAGGGTTGAATGAAAGGTCGATTAGCATTTTTAATAGGGGAACTGCCGTCGAAGGTGTCTGTGGTTTCACCATCTGGATAGTCGATATTCCAATAAATATAAATTGGCTCTTTGACCTTTATATCCTCTTGGGCTTTTTTGAGTTTTCTAGTTTTACATTTTTTTTTTCAATATATCATTTTTTTCCGATACCTATATCGTTTTCTTTTATTAATTATAAAATCAAGTTACGTATAGGCACAACATTTTTCTGGTAATTAATAATGCAAAGTATCTGCATGTTTGTGCTCTGAGATTGTTACAAGACGGTTATAAAATTTCTAGGGGCTATACGAGCAAATGTATCCCAAGTGATAAGTCATTTGTGATAACATTTGTGAAATTAAAGTTGATCATGTAATATATATATCATGCAGTTGCAGATGAGGAGAGTCAATTCGATGTAGACGCTTACTCGTGAAGTTTAAACGTGATATGTAGATAACGACGAGATGATTTCACGCTGATGTCAGCGTTTGTTTTATACGCTATAAGGGCCAGACGGAATGAATTACCCTCCGCTTCCTGCATATCCATTTTCACGTATTCACCTTTACGCCGAGGAGCTTAGGATAGTGCCTCAGGACATCGCTCTCTGCACCTCCATCTGCATTCCTGCGGCGAGCCGAAACACAACATATCTCGCACAATTCATCGTGCACTCGCTGCAGAGCGAAAGAGGAGGGGGGGAGGAAAGAATTTCGCGGCTCTGAAGTTCTATTGTACCGTTACGCTCGCCGTCTATCCTTCCGATCTTTGCTTATACGAGAGCACCTCTCGAAACGTGCGGCGGTATCGCCGGTAGCGATCTCGGCCTCTCCTCTCTCGGCTCTATCTTTAATTTATACGATGAACGATGAAAGGCGAGGCGATCGGAGAGTGGAGGAGTTTAATTTCGATTGCTGCAGGTGTTTCTCGCATTTGTTATGCTCGTGTCTTAAACGCGGCGCAAACGACGTGCCTGTCAGCATCCAATTTCCGGAAAACGTTTTGTTTGTCGTCCTTAATGCTGTAAGGACATTTCGCGCTGATATTCTTTTTTTCTTTTTCAAGCGTCACGTCCTAGAATTCTCGCCAATGAGCGACATAAGTGCACTCTCATCATTCCTCACGCGACTATAAGAACGCGCGTACGACATCCGACATCGCGAATGGACCGTGCAGCCTAATGACCATGTATCCTCGTGCGATCGAAGGAAAATTGACGCAAAAGGAGAAGAAACGTCTCTTCCGTGATGCCCCCGTAATAATGCCATTTGCAGACATCAGTGTCGACAGTAAATATCCCAAGCCCACGGTGATAGATATTCTCTGGATCAATCCCGGAATGTTCCCGGAATAAATTTAAAAAACCGATTCTCTCTCTCTCTCTCTCTCTCTCTCTTTCTCTTAGCGTTCGTCGGCGAGTGAATTTCGAATGCCACGGCTTTCGCATGGTTGCTTGCGTACGGACCCCTGGGGCACGCACTTGTACGGAACAACTTACTGATGCGCCGTTACAACGCCTTCGTATTTATAGAACATCTTTTCTCTTTCTCTTTCTCTGTCAGATGCGTGACCTATTGTCACAAGATTGTCCATCGTGTTTGCTGCGTTTTCCCGTGTTCTCACACGAACCTCGGACGTGCAGGTGTCGGTTTACGGATCGCCTTCCGCACTCACGGAGACAATGATCCCTGCCTGCCTGCTTGCCTAGCTCAAAACATTATTTTCCACTTTTGTACCTGCGGCAACGCACACATACCCACATACCTGCCGCCTGCGGATGTCCCGCGTGAGCAAATGCAGAATTTCTCACACTGTTAAGCGCCCCTATGAATTTACCTCTGTCATTATCCACGTTAGCCTCTTTTTAGTTTTCCGTGAATTAGTGCGTAATTAGCCGCCGTGAATCACAATATAACGTTTGTAGAACTCCACGTTACGACGTTCTATTCCAAGTTGATTGTACACTGGAAGGCAATTAGCAGCGAATGAATCTTTTTTTTTTCCAAGAGATTATTGACACATGTCGATTCTTTTTTTCTTTACGATACTTGGAATTATCTTCCATTGTCGGAGCTACTAGTCTTGGACTGAACTATATCCATATTCCACAGGTTTACTTATTATCATTCCTTTACATTCCTTTATTGTGTAAATAAACTTTCAATTTGCCTTGATATCAGCTGACGACAGATAAGCCTACCGGTCTGTTTTTACACGAACTTAAGTGTTTCTACAATCAGTCTCGCAATCAGTATTGCGCATTCAAATTACACTATACAACATTATAAATTAAAACTTGGTTTGTTGTTGATCGTTGAGATAAAATTTTATTTAATTTTTATTTTATTATTTATGCGTGTTGTGCGAATTTTTGCTTTTACAGTATAAAATTCAATACGCGCGCACAGATATGTCAATGAATCATTTTTATTATCTGCATGCTTTGTACTCTCAACAAATGTCGAATCGCGTTGTGGAATTTGAATGACGTTTCTCCATTCATTGAAGCGAATGTCAAATCGGCACGTTGCAGCGGCGGCTAATAGCGGAAGCGGCCAGCACGTTCAGCTTTCTGCCGAGACAAAGCGGTCTCGTTTTCTTTCCTTTTTTTTTTTCAATTACGCATCCAGCGAGTTGCTCCTACGCGCCACGTGTTAGCCGTGCAAAACAGAAATCGCGCGAGGCATCGCGAACGATAATTTACCGTCACGTGGAGTAGTCAGGTGGATAGAGACGAACGGCCGACTCGGGGCCTTTCACCCTGGCACAAGTTTGCCCGACTTTCAATCTCTTTCCCACGTATCCAACCTGCCTCACGGCCTCCCCCTTCCCCATCCATTGTGTCGGATCGCAGGTATACGGCATTTTATCTTTATCTCCGCGTCATAAACAGGCGGCTGCGGTCGACGCCAACGCGGAACAATCGGCGATTAAAGCTATCACCTAACACTCACGTCTTCTCCGTCTTATCCTCTCCTATAGTCCTGTTGTGATACCCTTTTACTTTGCAAGAAAGCGTATACGGCTATAAGCAAACAAGAAAGTTGGAAGAAAATCATCTAAAATTTCCTCGAATATTATTTATGCAAAATTAATAAAGAGATAGAGCCTGCCATTTTTCTGCCTGCCAAGTTTCTGCGTTGGTCGTAAAAAGAACGAATTGACGCTTCTAGAAATAAGGCGATCGCGGATTACCTTAGCACGAACGGCTATCAAGATGCATTGGAGGCATTCAAGAAGGAAGCCGATATGCCGGGAGAGGTGGAGAGGAAGTACGGAGGCCTCTTGGAGAAGAAGTGGACCTCGGTCATACGGTTGCAGAAGAAGGTAAAGCCCCTTCTTTTTGACAGATATATTTTCTCTGGACTCTCGATTCTCCATAGTGTGTTGCGTGCACAGAAGAATTCAACGGTATATTATGTGTCAGCTAAGTGATTATTTGTACGCACTCGCGCTGTAACGCGTTATAGGTAATGGAACTGGAATCTAAACTCTCCGAGGCCGAGAAGGAGTTTATAGAAGGCGCGCCAACGCGCGGCAAGAGATCGCCGTCTGAATGGATACCGAGGCCGCCGGAGAAGTTCAGTCTGTCCGGACACAGAGCCCCTATCAATAGAGTTATTTTCCACCCGGTTTTTAGTCTCGTAGTATCCGCCAGCGAAGATGCTACCATTAAGGTGAGAGAGCGACGCGCAAGTAGACAATGTTTGCTTGCTGAATTCGCGCAAGTTTTCAAACTAAAAACACAACTTGCTTCAAGGTATGGGACTTTGAGAGCGGTGACTTTGAGAGAACGCTGAAGGGTCACACCGATAGCGTACAGGACATCGCGTTCGATGCCTCAGGCAAGTTGCTCGCCTCCTGCAGCGCGGACATGTCCATCAAGCTGTGGGATTTCCATCAGTCGTTCGCTTGCGTCAAGACTATGCACGGCCACGACCACAATGTCAACTCGGTCGCGTTTGTGCCGCAGGGTGACTTGGTCGTGAGCGCTTCCAGGGATAAGACTATCAAGATCTGGGAAGTGGCGACGGGCTACTGTGTGAAGACGCTCACCGGACACAGGGAATGGGTGAGAATGGCACGAATCAGCCCGTGCGGCGAGCTCATTGCCAGCTGTTCGAACGATCAGACTGTTCGGGTATGGCACTTGGCGACGAAGGAGACAAAGGTAATCCAGTCAGTCCGGGTTCTCGCCTCCTTTTCAGACCAGTCCAACGTTCATTCGTAACGTTCGAAATCGTTTGGACGTGTCCATAGGTTGAGTTCAGGGATCACGAGCACGTGGTGGAGTGCATCGCATGGGCGCCGGAGAACGCGAGGGCGTCGATCAACGCGGCGGCCGGGGCGGACAACAAGGGCGCGCACGAAGGGCCCTTCCTCGCTTCCGGTTCACGGGACAAGATGATCCGCGTGTGGGACGTCGGCGCCGGGGTGTGTCTCTTCACCCTCGTCGGGCACGACAACTGGGTGCGATGCATCGTCTTCCATCCTGGCGGCAAGTTTATCGTCAGCGCGTCCGACGATAAGACGCTGCGAGTCTGGGACACGCGCAATAAGCGAGTGATGAAGACCCTCGAAGCACATCTTCACTTCTGCACTTCTGTCGGTTCGTACACGTGTTCCTTTCACTTTTCTTCCACGTGACGCAACGTTTCCCCACAGTTTCATTGAATTATTAGACGCGGCCTGTCAATTTATTTGTCATATACATACCTATATGTTTTATTCGTTGACGACAGATTTCCACAAGAACCATCCTTACGTGGTCACCGGGAGCGTCGATCAAACGGTGAAGATTTGGGAGTGCCGCTAGTCACCGAATTTTAGATTTTTTTTCCCGTCAGACGTCGTGTGCGGAAGCGAACGGAAGTAATAAAACGAGAAAAAAGACGAACGCGCATCCATTTTAATGGAATCGGCCGGAAGAGTAAGCTGCTACAAAAGCTATCGTACATATGCTATTAATATTAATATTATTATTATTATACATAAACACACATAAACACGTATGGTTAAGAGCTCTTTAATTAATTTATAAAATAAAGTATAATTAGTAATTATATTATAAAATACATCGTTTTACGGCAATGAACTGCACACTATTCGAGGAGAGTGAATCGAGAAAAACGGTCACGAGGATCAAACGATCGAGAGGACGCTCCCACGAGTTCTCATTACGGATCACCTACGGGACGTGGGGTCACTAATGCCATATACAATTACAAGAGTTGAATTCCTTTAGGTAGTTGTGCACGTGTAGTAGGCATTATATTCTGTACATATACATACATACACGTGTCTTTACTCGCAGCGCGAAAATTCAATGTCGTTGATGAGTATAACTCGCCTTTGATTTACTCTTACTCTCTTCGCCTGCTTATGCAATGTATCCGTTAAAGTATTAGTTACCAGCTGGTCGTATACACACGTACACACGCAAAGAGAAGAAGATGGTCCTCCTCGATTATGACCCTTGCGTAAGAACACGTCGAATCTCTTTTACTTTCTGTCGGCAGTGGCGAAAATTTCGGCTGTGGCGTCACCACCGCGCAACTACGATGAAAACTACGTCGTTGTCACTTGTAGTATTGGTCGCGCGCTCTCCTCGAGAGTTGTTGAGAGAACGAAAGATGTTGCTCCTTCTTTACTCATATATTATATATATTATATATAAATATATATAAGCATATTACACGCAGCACACACACACACACACACACACACACACGTATAGACGCGCAGTGTCTTTGTACCATACAAAGTATCAAGTGTTAATGATCGTCTAATGTCGGCTCACGTATGTTGTGAATTGTTATCACATTTGCCGCATTAATAAACATCTGTTTTTCTGGGACACGTAACATAACGTCACAAGTGATGAAAATCACACAAGTGATGACATAATAATACATGAACAAAAGTGACATGACAACGCAAAAATCGTCTCAATCGCAAACGAATATATTGTTACGCGTCTGTCGGCGTAGATCGCATTCTCTTGAAACGACTACTTGCCCCTTTGGAATTGGATTTACATATGTGTATGTATAAATCTGAATCTGTGAATCGCTCTCCGAATCGAGAGATGTCAATCGAAATGTCTCATTTATTTCTGAATGAGGCACGGAGAGTCGGGGAATCGCCTGACGAGATTTGAAAATACCTGGACCGTAGAATGATGAAAAGTGGATTTGCTCGCCACATGCTTGACGTTACAATCACCTTGCATAACGATGGGCAGCCGAATCTAGAGAATGCGACTGAGACTCGAGCGTCCGAGTGGAGCCGACGAGAGAGGAGACTCGTGAGGCGTAACGTGTGAAAGTTTTTAGAAGCGCGTAGTTTATTGCGTGGGTTTCCATTGAGAGAAGGTAGTACTAGTTTTATCGTTTAGTTCCAACTAGTATATAGTAACGGTAGCGTACAGACGATAGATAAGGAAGATGAGGATGAGATAAACTTTGGGGAGAACTGCTAATTTAACGATTGATCGACACACACATACACACTCATACAAGAGGCAAAGCGTCCGACTTTACAGGCATTCGAATAAGAAGGGACATTCGCACACGTATATAAAACGTGTAATCCGCAAGAAAGAGCAGGAATCCGTAATCGATAATCGCTTAATTAAGGATGATTTTTCCAACGCGATACACTTGTTTACCGACCGCTACTTTCTCCTACTGTTCATTCAGCCGAATATAAGACAAATCCATCTCCTCCTCCCCCCGCCCGAGAAGAGAAGAGATACCCCTCAATTTAATGTGGTACTAAATTATTTTGGTGAATAATAAACAGAGTTGTCACTGAAATCGTTATATGTATGCTGCGCAAGTATCATCACACCTACACGATTCGTATCTTTATCTCGGAACGGCATAATTTTTCTTTTTCTACTTAAATAATCCGTTTTTCTATGGTTCCGTTGTATGTACCCTACGCTAGAATATCCGTAGTCTCGATCAGAGCGGTAGGCTTAAGGCCTTAAGGAATCCCTCCTCCTCTGCAGAACATATTAATCGACACGTGCATGACAGTATTTTATATAGTACAATAGGGCAAAGAGACGTAGCAGCGTAGCATTGTAAGCGAGACGCGCATACCAAACACCCACTGTGCGTGTTTACACGTAGATGATGTAATAAAAAGAAAAAAACCAGATAAAAGAGAAAACACGAAAAGTCATGTTGTAGCGTCGCATGTCATAAGATTCGTCACGATGATTTCTGTTGATTCCGCTTTCTACCTGCTTGAGTAATAATGACAAGTAGATTTACAATAAAGTATTCTTCGTCATTTGTGATACACAGGATTGGCAGACGTTTATTGTGATCCTGAAACGTGCTACGCGTGCTCCTTGTAGGAAACGTTTCACCTATATAGTCTCGTGTAGTTTTACAGAGTGAACGTGGTGACAGTAACATTGACCACTTTCGAGCAATCTAATTTTTATCAAATGTATAATTAAAAGTTGACGATGATTGATAGAGAGAGAGAGAGAGGGGAGACTTGAAAAATCTACGTGTCAAAAAGCTATATTGAAGGAGTACGACGAACTCAACCAATAAAACTTGGAATTATCTTTTTATACAAGATTTAATATAAAAAATGTTGTATTATAAAAAATTATTACACGTGTCGGTAATGAAGGTCGCGCGATGTATCATGATCGGTAATACTACGCGCTTGTTTATCGACGTGGATCAAAGCGCGCGCGCGAGAGCCGTGGCCGGTGGCGTGTGGCATGCTTCCGGTTTCCGGTATACGATCCATTGTTTACGTGAAAAGTGCCTCCGGCCGGTGTCGTGCTGCCTGCTCAGGAATTTTCGGGGTACGTTACACCAGGCGTTTCATCTTTCATCCGATATAAAATCGTTTGCGAGATTTCCTTCAACGAACGATCATCGCGATCTTCGGGCGCGTGATCTTTCACTGCAGACTGCAGACTGCAGACTGCAGATCGGATTTGGCAGGGATGGGTTAGCCGTTCTCGCGTCCGCGTGGCTCTCGAAACGCTCTTCGGTCAAGTTTTATCAAGTACCTCACAACCTCACGGCAAAGTCGGCCAAGTGGAAATGGCGTCGCAGGAACCTATCCCCGCTAGTCTGCCCGACACCCAGAACGCGGATGCTCTGACACAGTCGCAGGGTGTGTCGAGCCAGCAGCCAACGCAACCGGTCGTCTGGGGAAGGCTGTGCGCTCTTTATGCAGCTCTGCCAAGTCTGGGTAAGGATTTTCGCCTTTCGCACCGCGCTTGAAATATGTCTGAAGTCTCTGTGTGTGTGTGTGTGTGTGTGTGTGTGAAAATATGTTTTTTTAGAAATAATTTATAATTTTACTTGTGTTTGTCCAACTTGATTCAGATATGATAAGGGACATTAGTTATACAGTGGGACGCTCCTTGAGCTGCAACATTTGCCTGACTGAAAAAGAGTTGCCTAAGAAATGGCTGAATGTTATGAGCAAGACACATTTCCGCATATACAGGGAGCGTATTGGAGACACGAATGAGACGGTCGTGTTTCTCGAAGATGAGAGCTACAATGGGACTTTTGTCGACCAGAACCTGGTCGGTCGTGGAAACCGCGTCATCATTGGAAATAATTCCGAGATTGCCTTGGTCAAGAATTTCTTCACAGGTACATACACTGCCCGTCAACGTGTTTTTTTTCCTGTGAAAACACAAAAGTTTGGTGACTTTATAACAGAAGTAACCAATGGTGTCTCGACGCTTCTATGTTCCCCCCCCCCCCGCCCTTATCTCAGGAAAGGAATCGTTGACAGACAGTGTACCTGCATCTTGTATCAAACCCATCAAACCTCGATATAAATTACTGATATAATCGAATCGTGTAGATATAATAGAAATTAATCATTTAAATTACAGTTTATACGTTTATGAGTACGAATGTACACGAGAACGGTTGTGAGTTGCCACCAGAACTGAAGCAGACGTACGTGATCGGCCGTAAACTGGGAGCAGGAGCCTGTGGCGAAGTGAGGCTGCTGTTTAACAAGGATGGTTCCGGAATGTTTGCCATGAAAATTATACAGAAAAATTATTTTAGCACTGGGACTGGAAACATTCTCAATAATCCGGCCAACATTAGAAACGAGGTTGAAATATTAAAGAAGCTGAAACATGTAAGTTTAAAGTTTCGAGCATCTCTCATGTCGCTCTTCTAATTTGAATACCACGAAAGTTTCGGATTTTTGTTTCAGCCCTGTATAATTCATTTGGAGGATATTCACGATACGCCCGCAGCCATGTACATTATTCTCGAGTTAATGGAAGGTGGCGAGTTGTTAGATAGAATAAAAAATGAAGATAAACTGTCCGAATCTTGTGCAAAACTGATATTCTATCAAGTTGTACTCGCGGTCCACTATTTGCACAAAGAGGGTATTACCCACAGAGACTTGAAGGTACACGTTAGAACCATTAGCTGAATGTTTCATATGATTATATTATATTGTTATTATTTAATGGATAAATTCTCAACAGCCAGAGAATATACTGCTAAAGGACACGTCGGATAAGCCTTTAGTCAAGGTATCAGATTTCGGCATGTCCAAGTTTGTAGATGCCCACACAATGATGAAAACATTCTGCGGGACTCCCATGTACGTTGCCCCCGAGATTTTGACAACCAATGGACGCAGTTCTTATACAAGTCAAGTGTGTATTTACATGGTCTACGGAGAAATATAATTCTTGATTGCCAAGTTTCAAATTTCCTTAAAATCGCAGCACTAGCTTATCTAGGATGTGATAGATAAGGATCCAATGCAGAATACGAATGGTCTTTACAGAACCGGCAAATTTTGTTTAATCTTTTTTAACAAGTGTTTGCTTTGTTTTTAAAAATGTTTTTTAATCTTTGATAAAATAATTTTACTTGAATACACGGGGCTGTAGGATGTAGAAATTGAACCTGGATCTTTTGCTTTATAGACTACTGTTCTTCCACACTGAGCAGCTATCCAGTACCCCGAGAAATAATTGTAAAAACATATAAAAGAACCTTGCTCCATATTATTGGTATTCTTTCAGGTTGACGTATGGAGTTTGGGAGTGATATTGTACGTCTGTTTGAGCGGCAGGGTCCCTTTTCAAAATGCCACTTTAGTGGAGCAGATTATAGGTGGACGGTATGAATTTCCACGTTCGCTCTTTCAACATGTATCACAAGATGCTACAAACCTGGTGTGTGTAATAACGCCTGTATTTATCAGCTATGATTGTGGCTTTGCACTTGTTAACGGAGATTAACTCCTTGTTCTAGATTAAACGTATGATGACGGTGAATCCGAGGGAACGTATAACAGTGCCCAAGATCTTGCTAAGTTCGTGGTTACGAGACGTGCGGATGCAAACAGAAGTGAATAGATTGCTAACGGGCAATAACATGGACAACGACGAGAATGTGCCACCTTCGAATGTCTGTCACAAACGTCCGCGGCTTATGGTTTGAAAGAAAAGGTGCAGGGTAAAGGAGAATCATTTCGCGAGTAAGATGAGAGGAAACCTAGTGTCCTCTGAACGAGATCTGGCATCTCATTGCTTACAATGTGATACATTGGATGTGTTACCTACTTATTACCTACTTATTAGAAAAGTTTTCATACGGAAAACGGTCTTTCAATAGATTTGATACATATTCAAATATCGGAAACCTTTATAATAAGTAAAATCAGTCTTGCCATATAAATGATGTAATAGTACAACATAATATAGTACAATATAAGGTAAGCATTTATAATAACATACATTCCGTTTAATTACAATTGCAATTGAATATATATTTTTTTTATTAATTCAGACATTAAGAAAACATGAAACAAATAGTAAGATTATTGCTGTGTGATGAAATACTTGGCGCGATATATTCTTTTTTTTTTTTTTTGACATGGCTTAATTTGACGAGTACAGTCAAAGTATTGTACGTATATATTGTGATTTAATTAAACGACAAGAGTACATAAAATAAGAAACGCGCGTATTACAGCACGTGTTGACCGATAAAAAGTGCTACGTTATGATTTAGAATTTTTTATTAGAAAATTTAAGATGTTTCAAGGATAGCAATGTTAATAAAAAGAGATTAAGACTGCCTTATGTTTAATGCGAAATGTACGTGTAGAAAATGTAGGCTTGATTTATCTTGTACATTTAATTATTGTTGCGAGTCCATCATCCGTTACACGCTAACAAAATCGCCCTAGCGTTCACGTATACAAAGGTCTTTATTCAGAGTGGTGGACACTATACAATAAAGGTGAATGTCTCGCGAACTGTATTGTCCTACTCTTTTTGTTATTCCTTTCTGCCGTGCTCTTCGCCGTAGCAGGGATTCGGAAGTGCTGTGTCGAGGTCTGGTTTTTCCTTCTTGGCAAGCCCGGCAAGCAAACGTTTTAGTTGCGCTATTGCTTTTCCCGGATTTAAACCCTATTGGATATATAACACCGTGCGACGAGTAAGATTAAAATCTGGACATTTTATCTCTTTTAAGGGGGATTAAGGGCCGGTTGTTCCAACCTACTGATAAGCTAACTAATGGTTAAATCATGTCCATCTTTGTCTAATGTTAAGGATAAACAAAGATATATATATATGATTTAACTATTAGTTTGTCAACAGGTTGAAACAACCGACCCCAAGATTTTTTTTGTATCGCAGGCGAGTGAAGAATGTCGTAAAAGACTCACCTTTGGACATGTCTTGGTGCAATTGAAGATTGTATGGCATCGATAAACCGAATACAAGTCCCGTAACTTTGCCAGCCTCTCTTTATGCGCCATGTCCCGCGAATCTATCACCCACCTGTATGCCTAGTGATGTAAGCGAATGGACACGTACATGAATAATGAACCTTTGTTATGTTTGTCGTAGAAATGTCGCGTCGTTACCTGCAATAGTACCGCAGGACCCAAGTACTTGTCGCCGAGCCACCAGTAAGGAGGGCATGAATATGTGCAACATGCGCACATTATGCACTCGTACAAGCCGTCGAGCTTGCTTCTGTCCCTTGGGCTTTGCAAAATTTGCCGCATACCGAGGAAGTCGTCCTCACCCGGTCGCTTTAGATACGGATCGATTTTCTGGAATTGTCCCAGGAACTGCTCCATGTCCGGTATTAAGTCTCGAATCACGTACGCGTGCGGTAAAGGATAGATAACCAGCGGCTGCGGAGATTCTTTTGCTTTTCTGAAGATTTTAGGCAATTTCGGGCAATGTTTTACGCGATTTAAAATAAAATTTATCTTGGAAGTAAGCGTCTTATCCCGATGGAGAAGGCTGGGAAAACAATTAAACCCGAATATAAAATTAACGGGATTATTTCAAATTCCAGACCTCCAAGCATCCAAAGTATCCCAAGCATTCGAAATACTACCAGTAACCCAGATATTCAAAATCCCGGATCAAGCTACCAAAGATTGAATATCAAAGTTTTCCAAGGACCAACGTCCGACAAGTCTCTATATTCCTCGTGCCTGATTTGACACCAGGAATCATACGATAGAACGACGAGTTACGTTATGCAGGCCAGAGTGTTCACGCCGTCAATGTTCATCGCGCAACACCCGCAGATCCCCTCGCGACAGGACCTCCGGAAGGATAACGTCGGGTCGTGCTGCGCCTTGATGAACGTTAACACGTCCAGCACCATCGTGCCGCACTTGTTCAGATCCACGCTGAACTGCTGCATGTACGGCTTTACTTGCGGCGTTTCCGGATTCCATCGGTACACACGTACAATTTGTAGCCTCGGCACAACCTTTGCTTCCTGTGAAAGATTAATCCTAATCAACAGCCGCGTCTAAGTGTATGTACATGTATTATATGTGATTTAGGTTTTCTAATTCTTTCCTAAAGTTCGAAAACATCATACTGCAATATGTTGAGTGCAAAAGAACTTGATCGACAATTCAATATATCTAAAGATTTGTTTCTTGTAGCAAAATTGGTTGTACTTGTCTCTCCATTTTTTTTTCTTCTCAACGTCTGATTTTATAACATTTTATTTTATATACAGAAAGTATAACGTTATGCGGCTGCATAAAACTAATCTCTAGGCATTTTAAACTGAGGCTGCCACTCGCTAAAATACAGCGTTTAGCAAAAAGATGCATAGCATGTTGGTGTTCTAGGAACTCGGCGTATCGCACAGAGAAGAGCATCTTTGCGTTTTCCTGCGCGATAGAGAGATCTTTATGCTTTATCTCGAGTGTGGGGTGACTAACTTTCAGAGGCGCTTTACACGCCGCAATAGCCGCGACCTCCGCCGCCACCACCTTGTCCAGCCCAGTCGGAGTCTTCTTGGCCGACGTCGACAATCTCGACCCGCGAATGCGCGCGAGTCCACGCGACCAGAAGCTCGTGGATGCGCTTCCGCTCACAGCAGCGTACATGACCCACCCCCTGTCGAGTGACCTGCCGTTGCTACCGCACAATATTGTCTCGAGGACAGTGTCTTCGTGATGTCACGTCGCGCTATTCCGATCATTACGTCTCGTCGAGTCTATCTCGGACTCGGATTCGTTAAACGTCATCACGCGAACAAAATATCATCGAGCGGACCAACTTCACGCGGACAACCCGCGGCGATTAATGCCATCAATTCGAGACGTCTTTTAATAAAGCCTGCTTTAGACGATATAGAATTTGCAGCGAAATTCAGCGTAGAGTTTATTTAATCATTTTACGTTCCATGCGCTTTGAATTTTTGTGAATAGTTTAATATATATAAATTTTATAAATATGCGCATGTATTCTACAAGTATAATAGATGTGTACAATGTATTCTACACATAAAATGTATTCTTTAATTCGGCGATTATTCATTGAACATGTTGAAATCCTTCTTGGAGGTCGACCGCGGTCGCCGCAAAGTTATTTTCAATCGAACGGGGTAGAGTTTGGATCGATGAAACGTGCGTTACGTTATTTTTCGTAATGCAAACAAGTTACAACAATAGCGATAAGAGTGACGTGTGCGCGGTGACCTTACGGCCGCCAAATAATCTTGAAATAATTTTGTTGACGAACATTTATACGGACTTGTTGCATCGCAACGCGATTATCACATCTGTTCTGCCCAACTTATGGAATAACGTATCAAAGTTATTATTCTCTCAATTCTCTCGAATAACCAGCATCTAGAGATTATTAAATATCCATCAGGCGAGTTGAAATTAAAGAAATAGCGATAGCGTAAAGGAAAGAAAATTGTGCAAGCGTTAGAATCGTTAAATAAGAAACGCGTGCGTTTTGGTCTTTTTTTTTTCCTGTAGATGTTTGTTACAACGTAATAATGATGTAAACGTGAGATCCAGCGATCTCCTCCCGAGATCGTTTAAATCGCCTGTCGAAAGGTTGTCGGGTCATCGCGCGAACGATATGCGAGTTATTACAAATTAACTCCCGCAGAGACACGCAGAGAGCGAGAGATCGAGCGCCGGGCGCCGGGCTGTCGTTGCGTATAGCGCGATTGGCGGGTCGTCAGTCGTCATCAGTCGTCGTCGTGTTGCGCCGAGAACGACTCGCGCAGACCACCTGTGGCATCTGGCATCCCACGTTTCGTTCGCAGGTCCAAAGTCCGAACAACGCATTATTCGGGAAACTCACCGGCAACTGTAAACAACGTTTACTTACGTTTAATTAACAGCAAATCGAGGGTTTGCGGAGCTTACAAGTTGGTGTAAGGTGAATGACTGGGAAGGATTTTAGTCTGAAATTATTAAATTTAGAAATCACGAGTGTCGTCGATATTTCAATAATTAAATGTATTTCACGTGATCATCGCCGTTTCGACAAAGCACATTGTTAACTTGCAGATGACCCAGAGCACAGTCCTGGTAATTGGCAGCGGTGGCAGGGAGCATGCCATTTGTTGGAAATTGTCTCAGTCGCCAAGTGTAAGTTAAAAAGGATTACGAGGATGGATAGCTTTTATTAGACAGAGACAGAAATTAGTACAGCGTACATTCTGTTTGATGTAGGTGAAAGAGATCTTGGTCGCCCCTGGGAATACTGGCATCAAAGATGTGGATAAAGTGCACGTAGTTGAATTAAACGTCAAGAATACTAAGGTATACGTAATGTCACTCTGTAATAACTTTTTCATCAGTCGTGTGATATTGATTACATCTCGTTCTTTTCTATAGGAGGTTGCCAAATGGAGCAAGGACAACAACATTGATTTAGTAGTGATTGGACCAGAGGACCCTCTGGCTCAGGGCGTGGCAGACGATCTGAAAAATGTGGGAGTCAAGTGTTTCGGACCAGAGAAGGAAGCAGCCCAGATTGAAGCTAATAAAGATTGGGCGAAGCAATTTATGGACAGAAATTATATTCCTACCGCAAAGTGGCAAGGCTTTACCTCCACTGCGGATGCGAAGAACTTTGTTAAAAGGTAAGGAGTCTTTTGTCGAGGAAAATAATATGAAAACTTTAATGCTCCCTTTTGTCACAGTGCTCCGTTTAAGGCGCTTGTGGTGAAAGCCTCAGGCTTGGCGGCCGGTAAAGGTGTGGTGGTGGCAAAAGACCAGCAGGAAGCTTGCCACGCGATAGACGAAATGTTAAACGATAAGAAATTTGGAGTTGCTGGTGAGACTATAGTTGTCGAGGAACTCTTGGAGGGCGAAGAAGTGTCTGTACTTGCATTTACAGATGGTAAACAAGGCTACGCTTATGCTATCCGCAATCCGAATTTTTAATGAAAAAAGAACGTGACGGTTGCTTGAAATTCTGTTGACATTTAGGCAAGACTGTTGTGCCCATGATGCCTGCACAAGATCACAAGAGAATTTACAATGGAGATTTAGGTCCAAATACGGGAGGAATGGGAGCGTATTGTCCATGTCCACTGTTAAGTGAAACGGAATATGAACAAGTGACGGTAACAGTTCTCCAAAGAGCTGTCGATGGACTTAGAAAGGAGAACATCCCGTTTGTCGGTTTGTAATCTTTTATTGACGGATGTTAAAAAGTATGCGAGCGCATATCAATATTATTTACATGAAATCAATATTGCAGGTGTACTATATGCCGGTTTAATGCTGACTGAAGATGGTCCCAAAGTGTTGGAATTTAACTGCAGATTCGGAGATCCTGAGACAGAAGTAGTGTTGCCGTTGTTAAAATCGGATCTGTTTACAATTATGACGGTACACGTTCAGTTTGTTAAATCTCACATATTCATATAGAATACAATATCAAAAAATTTATTTTATCGGTATGTATCTAATGTGCTTGATATATAAATTACAGGCTTGCTGCGATGGAACTTTAAACTCGTCTCTTGTTTCCTGGCGCGAAAACGTATCCGCCGTGGGTGTGATTTTAGCATCTCGCAACTATCCGACGTCCTCGTCCAAGGGTCAAGTTATAACAGGCATTGACAAAGTGTCGCGTAAGCAGGACCACTTTGTCTTTCATAGCGGCACGGCTGTTTCATCAGAAGGCGACGTAGTAACCAACGGTAAATAACGGCATAGTAAAGGCTATCTAAACGAATGCCTAGATAATTACAACGACATTTTTTATAGGCGGAAGAGTTCTTATCACCGTCAGTATAGCACCAACCTTGGCAATGGCAGCGGCTAGAGCTACTCAAGCTGCTCAGCATATATCGTTCGATGGGAAGCAATTTAGAACGGACATCGCGCATAAAGGAATCGCCAGGTGTAACGATTGATTTAATTACAAATCAATAGATTAATATTTTTCACGAGATTAATAATCAAATGTTTTAGATCTATTTTGCAGAAAGGACAGTTAACGTATGAAAGTAGTGGTGTGAATATCAACGCCGGCAATGATTTCGTATTTGCTATTAAGCCAGCTACTTGTTCCACAAGACGCGCTGGCGCTTTAGGCGCCATAGGCGGATTTGGTGGCCTCTTTGATTTAAAAGCTGCAGGTTACAACGATCCTATCCTTGTGTCGGGCACCGATGGTGTTGGTACTAAATTGAAGGTGAATGTCAAATTCGAAGGAACGTGTTAGAATCAATTTGTTTACGAGCAACACGTTCTTTTCTTAGATAGCACGTGAATGCAAGAAGCACGATACGGTGGGCATAGACTTGGTAGCCATGTGTGTGAACGACGTCCTCGCGCACAATGCGGAGCCGTTGTTTTTCCTTGATTATTTCGCCTGCGGCAAACTTGACGTTGAAGTAGCTACAAAAGTTGTAAATGGGATTACCGAAGGTTGCAAGCAGGCAGGATGTACCTTGGTAACACGATGTTCATTATGTAACTTGAGAATATTTTTGAAAGACGTATATAAGCAAGAGAGAGAGAGAGAGAGAGAGAGAGAGAGAGAGAGAGAGAGAGAGATATGATAAGTATCTGTCTCCACGGAATATTTTCGTTATTTATTCGAGATATATATTTCAATTTTCAGATAGGCGGAGAAACGGCTGAGATGCCAGACATGTATCCTGAGGGAGAATACGATTTGGCAGGTTTTGCAGTGGGCGCGGTCGAAAAGGGCAGTTTGCTGCCACATGTGAATAACATTGAAGAGGGTGACGTGGTAATCGGTCTTCCATCGAGCGGTCTGCACAGCAATGGCTTTAGCTTGGTGCGAAAAGTTTTGAAAATCGCAGATAAGAAATATTCGGACGTCGCACCTTTCTCAAAGAGCAATCGAACGATCGGTATGAAATATTTCTTAAAATGAACTGCTTTTAATAATATTATGATGAAATGGATCATATGAAAACATAATGTAACAGGCGAAGAACTGTTGGAGCCAACAAGGATTTATGTAAAAAGCGTTATTCCTGCCTTGCGAACCAACATGGTGAAGGGATTTGCGCACATCACCGGCGGAGGTCTTATTGAAAATATTCCTAGAATCTTAACGAAACACTTGGGTGTTACGTTAGACGCGAAAAAATGGAATATTTTACCAATCTTTGGCTGGTTAGCAGCAAGTGGTGAGTATATTATCATGTTTACATATCTTCTCTGTTTCTAAAACGTGCAAATATATAAAATAATTTTATATAACATTTTTATAAATCGATACGAATAATATCTTTATTTTGCACAGGCGGAATTAGTACACATGAGATGTTAAGGACATTTAACTGCGGGATTGGTGCGGTCTTGATATGCCCCGAGAAATATAAGGTTCAAATTTTAGCTAAGCTAAAAGATGAAAATCCTGTGGTTATTGGAAGCGTGTATACATGTTGTACGTATTCATGCTATGAATATAATTAATAGAACTACGTACATCAAATTATATATTCGTATTAATTTACATAAACATTAATGTAGTTGGCCCGGCTAGAGTGCACGTAGAGAACTTTGAAAAAGTTCTCGAGCTGCAGATGAAACAGTATGTTCCCAGCTTGGTTGCAACACTGAGCAAGCCTCTTAAGAGAGTAGGCGTTCTGATATCGGGTAGCGGCACGAATCTCCACGCGCTAATTAATGCTACTCAAGATCCGTCTGAGCATATTGGAGCGGAAATCGTCTTGGTGATTTCCAATAAGTCTGGCGTTGAAGGATTGAAACGTGCTGAGAGAGCTGGCATTAAGACAGTGGTACGTAATACGTTGATGCGAGTTACATATAGCTACAAAATAAAAATGTAAACGTAAGTTTATATTCTTTCTATACGTCGTATTTGTTCACGTCATAGGTAATTAAGCACACTGATTATCCAAGCCGCGAGTCTTTCGACGCAGCCATGAATGTGGAACTTCATGCTGCAGGAGTAGAAATAGTATGTCTCGCTGGCTTTATGCGAATTCTTTCGGAACAATTTGTAAAGCACTGGAAAGGAGCTTTGTTGAACATACATCCCTCATTGCTGCCATCTTTCAAGGGTGCAAATGCACACAAGGACGTTTTAGCAGCGCGTGTGCGTGTGTCGGGTTGCACCGTTCACTTTGTAGAGGTATGATTACCACAAAGATTGAATTTTTCTTTAGTTTAATCGGACTAAATAAGAAGACAGCTCTGTAGCATCTCTGTTCGATTATATTAATGTAAATCATCTTCTTGAATTCAATCTTGTTCCTGTGTTATCACGTAGGTCGACATAGATTCGGGAGCTATCGTTGAGCAAGAAGCGGTGCCCGTGTTCCCAGACGATACTGAGAAAATCTTGCAAGAGCGTGTGAAGACAGCGGAACATCTAGCTTATCCTCGTGCGTTAAAACATTTGGCGACTGGTCGTATAAAATTGAAAGAAGATGGCACTCTTCATTGGAGTTAATTAGAGAGATCACATGTTATTGTACATATATACACACACCAGGTTTATAAAATAAAAGTTGTATTTTTTTATACTGTTACATCTTCATCTCATTATTTATATTTATGTACAATCAAGTTTCCTATATCTATATCACATCTTTTCCGCTTATCCTCTAAGTAATTTTTCTGCTAAACAAGTTGCTTATGAAATTATACAAGTCCTGAGATATGCTCTCGTTTGAACCTTGGTGACTAGTGTCCGCATATTTTTTTATATTTTTAGAAGGCGGTACTGATAATGCCTTCTCGGCAAGCTCGTCCAATCTAATATGGAGCATTTGTTTTTGGAGTATAGGAACTAGCAAATTATATTTATCAATTTTAATATTTATCTGCTTGGTTGTAGTCTTGAATTTTTCTAATTTATCGTTCCATATCGATTCATCTTTTGGAGTTAACGGGAGCTCGCTTACGTCATTGCGTGCTTGCGACAACTTCTTTTTCAATTCCTCAGTCTCTTCCCTGATTTCCTTCGACAGCTGTATCCATTCGGGAGTAAATCCATTGTCTATCAATATCTGCACGTGCGACCAACATAAATGAGTTAATTATTTTAAAGACGTTTTGAAGAAGTTGAAATTAATATCTCATGCTTCTGTATACCTGATTCAGTTTATGGGTGACAAAATCGACGTAGGGATTTGTAGCGCTTATGGACTTGAGTGGCTTTCCCATTCCAGGTAAATCGCTGAATTCACCCTTGTTCATCGCCTCTTGAATCAAGTCCTCCACCAAACGATCCATGCCATAACGGGTTTTGATATCCTTGGCCTTCTGCTTATCCATGCCGATTAACGTGTTGCGCTCTTCAGCCTGCAGTTTCTTCAGTCTGTGCTCCATCACGTTGTCAACTGCTTTCTGCGCCCTTTGTATCGTGTGCAATTTTTGCCTCTTGCTTGGCGTACCGATTCCAACGTCGAAAATCAAGTAATGACGATGCTGTGGCGCAGTGTGCTGCAAATAAAGACACGCGCGGTATTGAAATGGAAGATGCGACATAGCTACCTTGTCGAGAGTAGAGTATAGCTACCTTGATATCAAACTCTTGCGCCTCCAACGATGCCTCCACGTCTCTCTGAGCATTCCTGATTCTTCGAATCTCTCTGTAGGCACGTTCAATCTACTTTGAACAATCGCACAATGAGAAGCAGACTCACTTCATTTCTTTATCTCAAGGAACGAGGCGTTACCTCGGAAAATCTAACAGCATCGGCTTCTGGCGCTCCGCTATCCGGATGAAACCGTTTCGCAAGTTGAACAAACGCCAATCTCAGGGTCTCGTCCTCGCAACTCTCCGCTACGCCCAGCGTTTCGTACAACTTCTATCAAATACGATTGAAATTATTTCAACATGAAATTACATATATTAGAGATCAGTGTGAATTATAATATTCATAATATAATATTATACCTTTGCAGCATGCCTGGATTGCCTGGCATTAAAACGATGCTCAAACCTCTTGAGTATGATCGATTCGGCAGATGACACGTGCGCCAGACAAGTACCCGGCTTGGAAAACAGCCGATTCAGGGACAGCATGATCGCATGATGAGTGACATAAACACAGTTAATTATTATTTTCTGATTTAGCCGATTTAGCGTTAAAATGTCAACAATGTCACGTGTCACGTTGCAGTTTCCGTACCGCTCAGCGCCCTCAGCGGTCGAACATGCGTGGTTCTTACTTTTAGAACCAACCACGCAACGCATAATGGCCGCGTTCAGCAGACACAACTGTTGAGTTCGTCTTATCAACACTCTGCGTTGATTGGTTGGTTCTAAAAGTAAGAGCCAATCACGTTCGACTGCTACTCAGCAGCTTGGTCTGCTGAACGCGGCCATTGATATGCTAATGCTAAGACTCCATAGGGCCGGCCTCACAGTCTCCGATTAACGTGATTCTCCGATTAAACTCACTCTGCATTTCTTTCTAACTATCCCCCTAGAAAGAGACGAAGAGTGAGTTTAATCGGAGAATCTAGGGAGAATCACGTTAATCGGAGACTGTGAGACCGGCCCATAAGACGCGGAAACGTCGTGCGGTAGAGTGCGTTGACCAATCAGAAGGCTGCCGCAAGTCGCCTGCGGCAAAATCAAAATTTGTGATTGGTCAACGCACTCTGCCGCACGGCGTTTCCTATGGAGTCTTATGCTAAGACTACAATGCGAGTCGTAAAGTCGTGAGTCGTAAGAATTGACCAATCACAATCGAATTTGAGAAGAATAATCGACTGTGATTGGTCAATTCTTACGACTCACGACTTTACGACTCGCATTGTAGACCTAGCATTAGCTAGCGCGTGGCGCGTGCATCTACGTTTGCGTTTACGTCTCTAGACCACGCAGAAAGTAGCTGCTGGCGCGTGCGATTCGCGCGTTCCGTTCTGCGTGGTCAAAAGACGTAACGCAAACGCAGACGCACGCGCCACCGTGTTTCTAGTTTCTACACTTGCCGAATTCCGCGGCGCTGACGTTCGCTCGCGCATTGATGGTGATCGCGCGTTTATTTACTCGCGTTATATTATATTCCGCGTGCTGTCAGCTGTCACTCGCATTTAAAATGCCAGCCAGGGCAAAATGAGATTACATCTCGCTTTTACGGTAACTATCTGCCTCTTATGGAATCGAAACGAACGTTTGGTACTCGCGAACAAAAGCGCCGAGCCACAGCCGGAATACAGGCCCGATGGTCCACTGGTAATGTGCAAGTTCTTGTGAGTATTTAAATGGACACTTTCTAATGTTTTTGTTCAAGATGAGAGATAGATACCGTGGCCTTTTTTTTTTTATAGACCTAAGGAATTCATAGAATGCGAGGACCCGGTTGATCACAAGGGGAACAAGACCGCCAAGGAGGAAACGGGCTTCGGTTGTGTCAAGGTGCGACACATCTCTGCGTAACAGTTTCTTTGTTCTTTTGCAACGTTTGTAAAATTTAGATCAACGTTAAATCAAAGAAACTTGACGAAAAGTATTCTTCTTCTTTTAACGTTGCACACGTGTGGCTGTGAGAACGTCAGATTAAAATTATTTACGCGTGATGATTTAACAGTTTGGAGGATCTCGCTACGAAGATGTAGAGAAGACTAAGGTGTCCTGTACGGTGCTGCCGGACATCGAGTGTTACGGACCTAGGACATTCTTTCGCGAAGGGATACCGTGTATAAAGTACAGCGACCATTACTTCGCGACGACTCTGCTGTACAGCATTCTGCTGGGTTTCCTCGGCATGGACCGGTTCTGCCTTGGACAGACCGGGACAGCGGTGGGCAAACTGTTAACGCTGGGTGGCATGGGTGTATGGTGGATCGTCGATGTTATCTTGTTGGTAACAAACTCTTTGCAACCTGAAGACGGCAGTAACTGGAATCCATACGTATAGCATTTCAAGAAACCAGGGATCACATTTTGTATATAACTTAGTTTGTACGTTATGAGATTACGTGTGACTCCATGCGAGAGAGCGGTCAACTTATATATTTGATGGATCTCAGAATCGCCTATATTTGGTTGAACCCCCGACCGTCGTCCCACGTACATACACCTCGGTTTTATGAGGGTTGTTAGAAAATTGAAATTAAACGAAGGAGCATGAAGTAAATAATAATTTGCTCACGTCCCACTTCGGGACGTATTACACGTAGTAAACAAATTTCATATTTATTTATAAATTATCTTAATTATTTCATATTTAAATTGTTGTAATTTGTAAATAAACCATTACCATGCGCTGAAGTTTGTGCCGAGTACACTGCGCGAGTTCTCTTTGAAATATACCAAGAATTAATATATTGATTTATATTTACTTAAAACTATAGGTTGCAACGCGCAAAAAGAAAAAAGATTGTGCGTAGTTTACGTATACAATGGTTTATAATTCATAATCGTCAGGATGGTACAATTCACTAAGCAATCTATATACGTAGGACGGCGCGTTTCCACCTCTGAAAAAGAAAATGAAAACATTTGTTGTCGCTCGATTTTATAACACCAATCTATATATAAATTAATAATCTTGGTTGTCTTACGTGTTCGAGATGAATAATGTGACGAGGTCTGGTGGAACGTAATCGAACACGGGATTGTAAGCGTGTATCCGCTCCAGCAGCGGTGCGTTAGCACTGTCGATTACGCCGTGCATCGGTGAAACGTGACACGTGAAGCCATTCTGCTTGCCCGAGCAGTGGTAAAGGGGCGCGAGCTTGTAGAGGGGCAACAAAACCATTACTGGAACGGAATAGTGCTTGGCGGCTTGGGCGACGGTGTGCGCACCCGAGATTGCCCGCAGTCCGCCGTTCGCCATGACGGTGTGAGTGCCGATGATGACCTTGTTGACGCGAGACATCATCGCGAAGATCGCTGCGTCTGATATTAACGTGGTCTTAATTTTCGCCGTGGCCAGGTTCACCGCCATTTCATGACCCTGCACGCGTTCGCAGATTTCTCCCTTAGTAAAGATACTCTCCTCTCACAATCAGTTTTATTTCGAGTTTGTCTCGAAGCTAAGTACATACTTACGCTTAGAAATGGTCCGCCCTCGGCTATTATAACATCGAAGGTCCTGGTATCGGCGGCCTTCTTGAAAAATTCCTCCACCACGTTTGATTTGCCGATGGTCATTATAATTTCGTTTGAATGTATATGCTCGGACGCTTGTCGCGTGATGTTTTCTGAACTGCAAACACATGAACGTTCTTGAAAAAGTTATCAAGAAACGTAAGTATCCACAAAGCCTATTAAGAATGTCTTTCACAAAAGAATGGAAAATTTTCTAAATATCTGATTTATTTGAAAGCATGTACGGTCCGTTAACTCAAAAATGTTCAATATATTAGTGCGTGGAGGATATAGGGGGCGTTGATATAAAAATCTGAACAAACATTGCATCTAATCTCCGACTACTGAAACATATTACAGAACGTGCATCATTTTTGCGTCTCGTATGATATAAATGCAAAATGCACGTGTAACTCACCATGTTTCCAATTCGACTTCAAACTCGGTGATGTGCTCGATGAGGGAGGTTTTGAGGAAAGGTATCGAGACGCTGAAATCTATTTGCTGATCACTCTCAGCGGTAAGAATTTTGTGCAAGGACTCCTGGGGATCCGTCTCGTCCGTCTTGTTCTTCAATTCCGAGGTATATTCTTCTCTAATGATCTGCAATACCCTTCTCACCATGTTTCCAATACATGCTTGAAGAGGAAGCGTCTTAACCAGGTACTTTCCGTTTCGCGTGACACGGTCCATCAAATCTCTGGAAAATCAAGAGTTCATAATATCGCAAAACGTAATAACGCAAGTTAATAGAAATAAATAGCGTTTTCTATCGCCTGGCACGTGTGTCTTGTGTCGCCACACGTGATGCAACATGCAACAGCTGTGACGAATGGTTCATACTTGGCCGTGTTCCATTCCGTCGTGTTGATGATCTCCTTGAGCACGGAGATGGTGGCTACCACGATATTGTGAGTGCCCTTAATTTCTCTGCAAAAGAAAGCACTAATGTATTTTTTCTCTTTCATTTCTTTTGCAAGTTCGAAGAAAATTATCTTACCCATAGTGAATGCTGTTTATCAACTTGACGACACCTTCGTTAACGTCTTTCGGACACACGTCGAGCATTCTTATTTTCGTTTTCTCAAATAGTTAATAGTTACATACACCACGATATATCTTGCTACTCCAGAAAATTTTTAAAGTTTCTTTCGTCTCTATTCACGACTCGTTACGTTACATACGACACGTCGTCGTCTTCATATTTGTATCCGTGATGTAATTAATGCTTTTTTCTCCTATAATATACTCCAAACTCCAGTATATACTATATACTACAATTTAACCTACACGTACGGCGTACGGCAGTAGCCGAAAATGTTAACTTGATTGCACCAATGTGTGCACCAGTTCAGGACGTTCTTTGAAAGAGAACAGACGACTGGATTGATCAAAGCTAAATTGTCTAAACAGAGTTGTCGGCCCTGAATCGACTAATCTAACCTAACCTAACTAACCTCTATACGCCTGTTTCAAACGTGGGTTTAAATGTGCCATCCACGGCGAGAAAGTTGTTCCAAGTCATGACCTGCCCGGAGCTTGTTTCCAACTACAGTAGACCCACGATCAAGTGGCATCAAACGGATCTCACGGTCGTCATTTGCATTCAGTTGACCGACGTGTCGGATTACTATCTCCGAGTCGAGGGCACGTGTTTGCAGTTTAGGTATATTCAGATGTGCGCGACAGAGGACAGAGGGAAAGGAGAGATACGTGTGTGACACGCGTGGATCTATATAATCTCAAATGTTTGCAGTACGAAGACAAACGACAAGGAGTACTACCTCATTCTACACCTGTTCGGAGCGGTGATAGCGGAGAAGACGGTGCACAAAAATGTCGGGAGGGAGATTAAGATTTATCTCGTGAAAGGACTCAAATGTACGGTAACTTTTTCTCTCATAAATTTATCTGAATGTATAAATGTGAAAAACTGACTTGTATATCTTGTCCCACGTCAATAGGGTATTCATGGCTAAGACTGATCAAGTCCAAGGAAAAGCATCCGCTTATATCGTACAACCTAGAACACATACGTGAGACGGATCACGTTGAAAAACCTTTCGACAGTAAGAACAACTATTTTTATACTTGTGTATCTTTACGATACGCTCAGTTATTATCTGAAAATGAAGAAAGACACGTCCTTTTTTCAATTTCGTTCATATACGAGTATATGTTTTCTCTTGTTTTACAGTAGGTAGATTCGAAAGGTACAAACGCGAACATAATATACAAAATATAATGCCCGTTGTGCCATCCAGTGACGAAGAATCTGAGGACGAAGAAGTGGACTTTAGCCATTTTGGTTAATATACTTCTATTATATTCAATTGAATAAATGATGTACATTTTTAACATTTTGTTGTGTAAAAAACAAACTTTTTATACGTGCTTTACAGTTTTCGGCGCAATATTAGTGAAAAATATACACAGTATATTACTAAAGTAAGGCTTTTCAATTTTATGCGAAGATTGAAAAGCTTTTCTGCGAAATAGCAACGTAAAAATAACTATCTCATTGGGTATTGATTTTTTTTACGTTAGCTTGTTGAATCGTTTTTATTTCTATAATTAAAATGGTATCTTTTAACAAACATAACATTTTGTTATACAAGACGCACGTCATGTATCATGAAAGTTAAATTATTTATAAAATAAATATTTAAGGATTATCATTTACAAACGTGTATCAAATGTCAAAAAGATCGGATGTCATGAACGTAATGCGTTGTCGTCATCACATATATTTCTTACCGGTAAGAATACGTAAATGTATTTTTATCAAAATATCGTGCTAAGTGAAATCACAAAGATATTTATAAAATGTGTGTATCTCAGATATATATGTATTATTATGTGGAATGTTTACTAAACTGACTGGCTTAAAACTGATACGTAAATATTCATATAAGGCGATTTTTGGCGTGACTCCGGTATAAGCGACCAAAGTGTACCAAACTGCACCAGCACCGATAGCATCTTTGGTATATGTACCAAACGATCGCCAAAAATCGCCTATAGGTACATTTTATAAACATATCTTTGGCGAGATGAGTTGATTTTGACGTACTATTCAACTATGATATATATAATTTATATTAATCTATTTACATTTTAACGATGGTAACTACTTAAAAAATAACAATAAAACACGCTTGGCACGTACGTTCGTTCAGACGCGAGCATCTTGCTAAAGCCACGTGTCTAATAAAGTTAAAACGATAGCACCGGGAACGTTCGTTCATAGAACTTAAAAAACGGTCTTTTTCGATTAACGTTTAATATAATTAACGTGTACATTATATTATTTTTATCTGTAAGGAACGATGTTATCAAAAGACACGGTAGTGTCTTGGCTCGCGCCAAGTGTGCGCGCAGCGAGCGTACCGCAGCGAGCGTACGCAGACCGTGTGTCTATATGTGAACCGACGATATTACATTGATTTCATTTAAATGCTTCTATATTTTATCACATAAATCATTACTACAATATCGATTTAACTAAAATACACGATAATCTTTTAAACAATGTAGAAAGGTATCACTGAGGTATTTTACAAATAATATGTGCGCAATCCTACAAGATATTAAAAAAAAAATCCTTGTATAATGAAATAAAATAAATGAAACTATGTTTTACACCTTAATAAATAATAAATAGGATTGCAATGTATAGTCACAATGTTTTACATGTCTTGCAACGTGATTTATAGAATGTCTACAAACGTCGTATCACATGATTGATAACGAAGTTACGCGTTATGTCAAGATGACGAACGTGTGTTTACGTGTGTGTTTTATGTCTGCGCGATGGCTTACGTTCCCAAGCTTTGTAAATAAGGTCCAGCCTATAACGTTGATATCCATTTATGTAAAATTTATATTTGATGTTTTCTCATCATCTCCTTTGTTCGTGAAGACGTGGATATTAGAAACTGTTAACGTTTATTCAAGGTTGATGTCATTTTTATATATTCAAATGTGAAAAACTCGACATACGGGTGAGAGTTCTACGTGGCGGCAACAGAAGGGTGCGCAGTAGTCTCTTTGCGATCGTACTTTGCTAGATACGTTCGCAAGATTGCTTACCATAATACCGTACTTATTATGGGCGCGGTAATGAAAATTTAAACGTGCGATAATAACGTGCACCGTTTACCCAACTTATCAGATATAGCTATTGATATTACATTCTCTTTTACAACATAGATGTTGTCGCGGTATATGCAATGCACGTTGCAATATCAAGCCTATTCAACACATTGCATTAACGCATAGTTGCCTAAGCGTATCTCATTTGGCTAGCAACCGTCTAACGACAGTTTTTGATTTATATTCTCGACTCTTAGCTTCATTTCCCTGAGAATATCTGCGGCAAGGTCGTCGACAGTTGTATATCGTACCTTAAAGAAATTAAATATATCTACAAGAAACTCGATCACTTGCTCCCTGAAGTAATGACAAGCGATACGTAGACTCTCTTCAGAACCCAAGAATCCCCAAATGAACATCGGCGAGACTTGTTCGGAGATGGAGTAGAAGTGCGCCAAGAAGCCTTGCTCGTATTTCAGCATCCTTCTTTTGCCCGCGAGGAGGGACCAGAGCGCCGTTCCTATCGCCTTAAAACACGCGCATCGACACGTAAGTGAATGTCGAGGATGACACGGTATACGGTGGAAAATGAATATTCCTGTACGTACAGTTTCTCTAAAACTGGCGGACACCCATCTATTCTGTACTATAGCTCTGACGGGCGGCGGCGGTTTCTCCACGTCTTCAAACGCGTCTAAGAGTATGAAATCAATGAGCACGTCATAGAAGTTGATGCACTTGACACCTCGGGCGCTCAATTCCTCCTCCATGATACTATGATTGCGCGGCTCTTGTAGGAATTCCAGCATGCGCTCATAATACATCAAGTAATCCTTAGGATCCTGTAACAGCACGTTCTTCTTTCAATTTTTCGAGCACGTAATTTTCGACACTATTTTATTGTGCTTATTAATCTTACCCTATCCGCGTACATAATTAAATCGCTAATGACTTGACGACCCACGTCCATTATATATGCCTTTGCCGTGGGTAAATTAAATAACTTGGTATAGGCTTGACGCAGGCAATACACCTTCGCTAAATATTCTACGTCCGATCCGCATTTTACAAGCTCCGTGTGTAGTCTCCTGTAACAATATATATATATATATATATATGTGTGTGATATCGCATCCGTACATAAAATGAAAATACATGTTGGACAAACTAAATCAATTTACCTGCAAGGAATGCCTTTATCCTCGTACCGTTTAAGAGCGGCATGATAAAGTTTTTGCCTTTCAAAGTGTGGAAACAGTTCTGAGAATTCTTCGAATTCGCGCAGATCCGCAACCTGAAATAATTTTAATATCGTAATAGGTTCTGGTTATAAAAATAGATGTGAAGTAGATATTGTAAAACAGTTGATCATTTTTCGGGAGTCACGGCGCCGCGGTGCATCTTCGACGTGCGTCAACGTCCCACAGCCGCTTGACGCATCCGTTTATTAATCTCCCGCACGACACGAACAGAGATTATATTTATATATATTCCGTCCCGCGCATAACTCACCCCGTCACGTGCAGATTCGAACGATTCGGGCGACGATGCGGCATCAGCTTTATCCCTGAAGCCAGATATCCGCGTCCCGATGTTCGAAGGTTTGTCAAGGCTCTCCTCGCTGTCGTTGCGGAATAAAACGGAGTGCTGCGGAAAAAAAGGTAGATATTGCGTAAATGGAAAGCGAAAAGCAGAAGCTGCGTGGCAAAATGCATCGGGAAAATGAACGGGTCGCAGCTTCCGGATCGCCGAGATGTTATCGCACGCCGAAAACTCGGCGTGCTCGCGGAGAGAAAGTCGTGCACTTCCTATGCCATTAACGTTCCGCAACAATTCCCGGCGGCTGGCGTCAGGTCAAGTGACTCGTTGCGTTAATTACCCCCGGGGCCCGGGGCGGCCGTCATTTAAATTGGATTAATTCCCGCATTTTTTTACCGGACCGGTGTAGAAGGACACGTGATGATGAATGCAACGGAATGGAATGGCATCGGGTGATTGTCCCACCCGTCCGTTCGTCCGCCAAGTAAAGCCGAATGGACGGGCGGTGCAATGGTCTCTCCTCGGCTCGAGGTCACGTTCGTGGCGTTTCCCGATCTCGGCCAGATCCAGGAACGGAGAGATACCGTACTTGATCGAGGAAGAGCAGTTCCGCGTGGCTCTGGATCTGGTAACCCATGTCGAGCAGCTCCTGCACGTCGTGGGTGAAGGCCGCGTCGGCTTTCGACGGCAGTGCCAGGGTGTCGTTGCCGAGGGTCGAGCTGAACGCGGTGAGCGCATCCTCCCAGCAATAAAGGGCCTTTTCCAGCGCCTCGAGTCCTGTCAATAAGAACGGCGTCAGTTTATCTCGGCGAGCAGGAGCTCTTATATCGGAACAAAAATAAGCCGTAAGCATATAGCATAGCACTCTTTGCAGACGTACGAACGTAATCTGAGAATTTCAGGGCAAGATGTAAGCGGACGCGTTAAGTTTACAGCCTCAGCAGGAGAGGCAGAAAAAACGATAACGAGAATTAATGGCGTTATATTGTCATTGACAGCGAAGCGTTCAAGAGTCCATTCGTCAAATCTAATCGTGATATAAACGTAATTATATATATTACTTCATGGTGTACGTAAAGACATTGCATTATAAGGTATATTATTAAGATATATATTGTTTTAATACATATTCTTTCTTTCTGCCCGCAGGAATTTGAGCTCAGCTTCCAGCCTGCAGCCGAAAGGACATGTACCTTTCCCCTCGTTTCGCGCGCAGGAACGTACGCTTTTTTTTCTAGAAAATCAACGAGTCCGGAATTAACGTCGAGCTGTACGCGCGGACGACTAACGGTAAAAAGCGAGAAAAAGTGAGAACGGGAGAGCGTCGAGGACTACTAAAAACTAAAAACTACCACACTTGAGGACAGTTGAGGACTTGAGGAATTCGAATTCCGAGTCGGTGACGCCACTCTCCCTTTATTCAATCCTTCGTAAGTCGCCGGAGAACATTGACCACGTTGCCACAACGGAAGTCCGACACGCCGCGTTAATTCAGGGGACCCGGTCGCCCCCGGCTAATGTCCCGAAGGCTGGTCCATCATCATTTTCAATCTGTGCCGTTTATATACAACACCGGCCGACGAAACTGGAACGGTATACCCGCGAGATCGATATCGTGATGATCTCGCGTGACACGAGACTCGTCTTCGAGACTCATTGCTTAAAGGCTTAAAACAATTGCCGATCCAGTGGCGTAACGAATCCTCACGAGGGGATTATATTTGTTAAACTTGTACCGAGATATCGTCGCGTCGGCGTCGCCTCGCAAGGGTGAAGAACGTATTAACTGATGAGATAACAGCGACAGATTGATCGCGACGGATCTTTTCTTCCTCTCGAGTCGTTCCAGGTTTCAAAGAGCGTCAACGCCGCTTTGTAGGGTCAGACGTTCGTCTCGAATCTCCAGACGGACGGATGTATAAGGCGGATTTGGGGCATCAAATTCGTTTTCATCGCGTATCGTAGATATCAACTGTCGAACTAAATAAAAAATTGCTACAGAGGGGAAGGACAAAAAGCTGGACGGGGAAAAAAAAAAACATTAGAGTGACTTGGATCGAACCTCGATTAACTTAATTGAAGATTAACTTATACTATTTTATCAACGCGCGCGGAATGACGTGTTAAAGCATAAGGACTAATAAACTAACAACGTACGTAGTTAGAGGCGTTGCTTTAAGTCGACGTCTTCAGTTCGGTTGAATTAATCAGCACGTAAGTTGATCGGAATTCGCTTGTAAATTATTTTAACTTATCGACGAAGTCGTCAATATCGCTGAACGTCGCACCGAGGAGCTACGCGAGTATTATAATCAACGGCGCGGTTCGATTTTCGGAAAATCAAGTATCGATCGCTCGTCGCTCGACAATCAAGGGTCTTCGTCCGTACATACGACGACTACGACGACGCTTCGACGCTACGTTTCGTCCTCGACTTAAATTTCGAACGGGGGCATTTCGTGGGAAGGCGTGCATCTGTCCCTCGCGGCTCGCCCGTGTTCGCGAGGTGCGAGACGCGTGCCTCGGTTTGTTTGCGCGGCACGCTCGCCACCGGGCGACGCGCGACGTGAAGATCGCATTCCTGAACGTGAGTGAGGAAACGGAGAAGGCCAAAACACGGCACGGCGTGTTCCGTATTGCGCCACTTTGCCCCAATAATCTCGCCCGGCGCCGGCGTCTCTGGTCACTCGGGTGTTTGTCACACCTACTATTACTTAACAATATAAAACCAAAGTCAAACTAAGAAAAGTACATATTTTCTCATATGCCGTATGCAATTCTTTTCTTCGTATCTTAATTATAATCACAGAGAAATGCGCGAGATGTATACGCGGTGATCAAATCGATCCTTCTCCTACATCTGTAATAACATTCTTCCTCCCTGCATCCCTGTGGGATTCATCTTCATTCCAGGTCAGGCCGTAACTCAAAAGGATAATCTATTTTCCAAGTACATGTGTGTGTTTGTGTTGCGCGAATCGTAACGGAGTTTAATCCTGTTGGGAGAAAACTTGGCCATCCCGTGTACATATGTGGGAGTCGAGTTTTCTCCCGAAAGGGTTAAAACCTATCGCGATCTCGCGCACCGGTGCCTGGTCATTACGCAACCCCCAGGACGACCCCGGAGGGGTCGCGAGACACGGAGACACGGAGGGATGCCCCCCGGAGAAACGCGGCAGTGCGACGCCGTTGCATATGTCCGGCGTCAATAGTATCCCCGGAGTGACGTAATCGCCGGGTCGGCCGGTCATTGGAGGATGCGTCATCCAATGGTGAGGGGTCGATACGATGCGACACGCGCGCGCGCGCGCGCGCCCGCACCGCTTTGAAGCTCGCGCGCGTTTTGCGCGGAGTGAAAGCGATTTTACTCCACTTCACTTGAATATATATCCGTATCGCGAATCATTCCTCTCGGACCCTCGGGCGATTACGTTTGGCGCAGAAAATACGGTGTTCGAGGTTTGTCCGTGGACGACACGCGTTGCTAACGTTGAAACGTGGACGTGGGCTAACGTTGCGCAGGGGTGGCTCCACGGAATCCTCGAGGGGACAATCGTCGGAATTAAACATTACGGCTCGCGCGTCCCCGTCCCCTCAACTTTCGTTACGTATCGAGATTAAACCACGATGGAGTAACTTGGTGAATTAAACAGACGTACATACGCCGTGATCGAGGGGCAGCAAGCGGCAAACGCGCGTGTAAATAGCTAAATAAATAAATAGGAAAATTGTAGTTGTGAAACATATATGTTTCGCAACCCTTCCGTCCTCTCGCGACGAAATATATGTTTTAAATTTTCCAGGAAAAACGTCAAGAGTTTTGATCTCGCGTCGAATCGCCAGCCCGAACGGGAGACGGAGGGACCAATCGGACCAATGGGAGCGCGAGGAAGACGGCAGCACGCGCGTCCAACGGCTGCGCGACGAGGACGGACGACGCGACGCACGACCGGCACGACGCGAAGTCAGGTGGGAGAGGAGGGGGGCGCTCCGTGCTCCGTCCTCCGTGTTTCGCGCGCTGGCGTCAGTCAGCGTTCAGTTCAGCGCGTCATTCGTTCGCCGCCGATCGCGCAGCGCGCTCGCAAGTCGCAGCGATATTTCCGCACGTAACACACACGGCCACGGCCGTTGACACGCGGAAGAGCTTTTGCCCGCCCGATCGAACGAGTAACAGAGGATCGTCCCGTGCTCGTGCCATGCTCGTCGTCGCGAGACCGTGACCGTAGTCCGCGACCAAGTAAAGCGAGAGAGAGAAACAGATCTCTCGACACAGTGTTTTCCGGCGATATTACACACGCGCGTTGTTATTTGGATTAGTAGAGTACCGACGAGCGAACACACCCAAGACAGAATCACGGTGAGTATAGAAGAGTCCTTGGGCCATTTTCTCCGAAGATGTTCTTCTCCTGTTTTGCCCCCGAAAAACCATAACCGCGACGACGGACTCGTTTTTCTCGGGTCACCCCAAAGATGAAGGAAAATTCTGACCTGTTCGATGTTACACATGTAGGATACGTCCATGCAACGCACGTTCGTTACACGGAGCGCCATTTAAAGATTCAACAACGGTGTCGTGTAGTTTTTTGTCGGAAGGATTTGCCTTTCCCCTCGTCCTGCCGCGCGTTCTTTCCGCCGTCGGCCAGAGTTCAGGCCTTTTTGCCTGAAATCGTTCTCTCTTTTTCTATTTGTAAATACCGTGACATTTTTTGTTTCGACAACTGTCTCGAAGCAGAAAGCAGGCTCTTGCGAAGAGTTGTACATGTACGAATCTTTTCTTCTCACGTCCCTTTTCTTTTCGTCCGTCGGACGGACGAAGGGGAAAAGGGGGCTGGGATCTAAAAAAAAAATATCCATGTTTGATATATTCGCTGGCGGACGTTACGCATCGACGACTCACTTTCAGGCTGGTGCACTCTCTCGGATGACGCAGGAGAGGCGATATCTTTTAAGAAACCAAGTTCTCGGTATTCCGCAACGACGGAGCGTTCCTTCGACCCTTCGCGGATGGAGACGACCACTCGAGATAGATCAATAGAATCGATTGCGACCGCGCTAACCCCCGAGGAAAAGAAAATGGGTGGGATCGCATTGTTTCCTTCCCCCTTCCCCGCGGGGAGGGGGGGAATGCATCCATCGTGAGAGAGATCGGGGATTCGCGAACAATACGACCAGCCGCGGGCAACACCTGGGCGTACCTTGTTTATTGCGCAACACGTCACACAACAAACAAAAATCGAGTGCACGAGAAACGCGCGCGCGCGCGCGAGAGAGATCCCGAGATGGAGAGAGACGACGACGGAAATCGAATGTCAGAATGAGAAATTTTCAATTCGAGATTTTATTCTCTCTCCCCCTTTCCCCGTCTCTCGAGGGCGTCGTGGATATTTGTCTAAAGCCGCGTCGAGGATTCGCGGACGCGTTGACGTGCACGCGGGCCTCCTCTAGCCGCTGGATTTAGGCTCTCGCTTCTATGGGGGTCAAGTTCAGGGGTCGATAGCTTGGCCGGTGGTGGTTCCCGGCCGGTGTTACCCTCGAATAAAAGTGAACGCCGCCGCCACCGCTGCGGCACGTAAAGTGCAATAAGCGGCAACGACGGCGGGCGGCTGTTAGCCGGCCGCCACAACGCCAGATAGCCGGCAGATCGATGGAGGTGCCTGGTGAACTTGGAAATTCCCCTAGCACACGCGCACTTCCTCGTCGCTCTCTTTCCCTCCCTCTCCCTCTCTCTCTTTCTCTCTCTCTTCCTTTCCCGTTCACGCCGCCACGGTGCACGAGGATAACGCACGCTCGAGTAAGCGCGTACACGGCCGATTAAGAAACGGGTTATCTTGGACTTGCCAAGTGTCTGCCCGTTCGTGCGCGGCGCGGGATGATTCACAGTCGCCTCGAGGCGTTACGTGCAGTGTCCCTGGAGAAGGGACGTCTCCCTCGCGAGAAATTCGCGACCGGGTCGCGCGAAGCTTCAACGGGAGCGAGGATCTCGTCCGAGATGACCGAGAGAGACCGTACGTGATCTCCTCCTCGGTTCACGATTCTCAGTTCACGATCTGTTCTCGAGGATGAGAGAAAGAGAGAGAGAGAGAGAGAGAGAGATCGGGTCTCGTATCCGAGACGATCGAAGATCATTCCTCCGATTAGTCCGATCAACGTTTCCTCCGCACACTTCCATCGCGCGCGACACGCAATTTTATCAATCAACTCCAATCTCCTTTGGCAACGATATCCAAGGATAACCGGTCCCCCCTGTCGCTCCTTTTTTTTCTTCCGACTTGCTTTCTGTATTGCATGAAGGAGGACGTTTCCCGTCGCGTGACCAGAGGTCGTGATATACACGGGGATTAATATATACCGTGGAGTTGCCGCGTAAACAACTGGCGCGTGCGAAATTCCTTATATTATTATATTAGAGTCAATTTATATCGTCGTAATAGTGACGCACGCGGTATTCCACGTCGTACCGTATGTATGTAACACGTAACGGATACGCGCTGAGTAACCGTGCGCTCTTCCAAGGCGAAACGAGTCTCGACGACGTTTCGCAATATCAGCGATATGTCACGTCCCGATATTTTCCGAAAAAAAAAAAAGAGAACGGGACGTGCCCAGGAAAAGCGGCAAAAAAAACGCGCCGCTGGATTTTACACTTCGCGCGACGTACCCGCGATCGTTAAGACCGCGGATTAATCTGTCCGTGTTTCTTTCGCGGAAATTTCTTTCGCCGTATATAATTTCGTTCCTCCGGCGCGGCGGCGGCTCGTGATTGACGTCTCGTACAGGAATTGCCGAGATTCTAACTGCCGGACTATTACGTCACGTTGCGTTACCGAGGCCTTTTTCCACCGATAATATAATCAGACACCTAGTTCTCTATTATTCCAGCCTCGATTCGTCGACCTCCCTTTCCTTCCTCTTTAATTAGAAACTTTGTCCCGTACACTCGCTCGGGGTTTGTTGTTGAGAAGTAAAGTTCGCGTTGTCTTTGCGCCTAAAAAAAAAAAAAATTTTTTTTTTCAAGTACGCCGCGTCACGATTGCAGACACGATAGCGCGCTCGTTAGAATGACGGATGTGTTACGAGGTGCACGTACGCGAGCATGCTTTCAATGTAATTAATCGTAGGTAATCGAGCAGGGTGTAACCCGATTTTCAAGCCGAACGTGTACGGGAAACTCGCTCGCGCGTAAATGCGCTACTATACCTTCTCGCGAGCGTACCTATATACGAAATATGATTTGCGATGTAACGAGTGACCCCGATTTACCCGTTTGATTTTCACTTCCACGAATCTCTCCTGTCGAAACCTGTGCGCGTAACGGCGTTACACGCGCGTTACGTTACATTACATTAAATACTCTGGCGCTTCGTTAAATTGCGCGCGTAAATGAATATTGATAATGCACCGCGTTCTACATTAAAAAGGGGGGGGGGGAAGCGGAGAGGGAGGAATATTAAATTTCCCACAATCATAATACAATAATTACCTCCGCGACCGCATTCGTGGTCAGGAGGATGTTACGCAATCTCGAGCGAGGGTAGGACTTTTTTTTTCTCACGGAAGGTGATCCTCGGGGACTCGGGGACGCTTCGAGCTTCTCCTTCGAATTTTCCTTGGAATTCTCGGCGCCGTCGACACCGATTATTATTATCGACGTTTCTCGCGCTCTCGAATCTCGCGGTATAATTAACACACGTAAGCGTGATTAAGTTACGGTCGCTACAATCGATAATCGTCGTTCGGAGATTCTTCGCGTCTACTCTTTTCTCTCTTTTCCCGTTCGCGCCGAAAATACACCGCGGAAGGGAACCTTTTCTCTCTTATCTTAAAGTTAAAGGGACGGCAGCCGCAGGTGCCGTCGTCTTACGAGAGGCGCGCGAAAACTTTCTCGCCCAACGACGCGTGCGTCGATGGATGCAACGTGCCGGCGTAACGACTAACGAGATACGCGATCACGTTGGATATTAGGTAATGATTGGTGGTGCCCGCCCCCGGTCGGAGGCTGCCTCTCTCGGTGCCCCTGATGAGGCTAATAAAAGTGACATCGTTATACGCCCCGGCCCGGCCGGCCGCGCGGCGCAACGAGCCTTTAACCTACACCGACGACCGTTCGTTCTGATTTTCATAATCTGGCTCACATCGTCGCACGCACGCTGCTACTGCTGCTACTTCTGCCGCCTCTGCGCCTCATCTTCTCTTCTCATCTCTCGTCTCTTTCGTGTCACATTATGCCCTCCCGTCCCTTTTCCTCCCCCACCGAGTTGACCAAGTCGGACCAAGTACGAAGGACATGGAGGAGAATCTTTTCTTTTAATTCCATTAGACCGCCGCCGGGTAATCTAGATGCCTCCATCTAATATGCCCAGCATCCTTGGTACGACGCAGAGTCCGCGGGCGGTTCGTGTATTCTCTCCGTTTAGCGGCGCATTCAATGTCGAGCACAGTACCGTGGCGTGTTTGCGCGAGTTACATCCGATAAAAATAAACGTCACGTTTGACATCGCGGTACGGTACCGAGACGAAAATCAATCGGCCGCGTTTAATTTAATCCGTTATTATTTTTAGTGACTCCCCTCTTTCCGACTCGTTAACGCGTACTCTGATGCTACTGCGTTGTAACTTGATTCGCCGAGTCTCATCGCCTCTTCGTATTACACTACTATATTATCTTTCTGCTGTGTATATACATATGTATTTTTTTTTACGTATAGTACTTGTAAACGCCGTTCTCGCTGGTATATCGTATCAGGGGGACTTGAGAATTTCTTCTCTTAGTTCCTCGGCAAGGATGTACGCCGGAACATAAATAAACACCATCAATTCATTCGTAATAAAGGTCTACGTGATCGTGGAGCCGAGGAGGATAAAATCGTATACCGCGGCGCCGCGGCGTAAGAAGCCACCTCTCTCTCTCTCTTGCTTGCCCAGGACTTGGGCTTCGTCGTAAAGTAGAACGATGGAGGTCACACCGCACTACGAAGCCACGTCATCGGCCGCGAGAAAGAAGCTCCTTGGGCCTTCGGTATACTCCGACGAAGAGACTTCGCCGTGATACAAATGCGCGATCGTCCTTTTTGGAGAACGCCCCCTCGTCTCGGCTCCTTTTACTCGTGCTTTTATCCCGAGTCGGGTAACGGTCGCGGAAAACAGTAATAATTAATTTTTTTTCTATATCTCTCTCTCTCTCTCTCTCTCTCTCTCTCTGACCGCGACCGCCGCGCTTTTTCCGACCGACAGAGACTATTACGGATCGAAATAAACACGGTTAAATAAAACGGATGGATCGTCTTCTTGTTTGTGATAATCCCTCGCGTGAGCGCGGTGCGCCGCGCCGGATCGGTTAATTAAATTCTCTCGCCAAAGAGAAACTCAACTAGCGAGGCGAGGAATGCATTCTGGCCGAGGATCGAGCGATCGGTTTCCACTGACGGAATGCGGTGTTTATTTGTCCGATGAAATCCGGAGTCGGCTGTTTAGTTAAACGCGCCGCTCGGCTACCTGATTTTCCCACACGCACCGTACATAGATAGGCCTTATCTATGGGCAATAAAGGGAGAAGGATGTTCCGCGACAATGAAGCAATCAGCGGTAATATCGTGACGATCACAGAGAGAGAGAGAGAGAGAGAGAGAGAGACTTGGATAGGAGAATCCCAGTTAAATTTTCGATGCGACGCGATGTCGCCGGGGGCAATCAAGCGACGGAAATGACTCTAACAATGGCGATGTAGAGACGGTCTCTGGTCGCATAGGTGCCCTTGACAGTGACAGATTGCGCGCGCGGGGTACGGATTACGGAAGACGGGGGAGTTTCATTTTCCGCCCCCGTCTTGCGCCGATCTTGCGGAGGCGGGCGACTTTTTCGACGTGGTAACGGTGCCTATTGCGCTATACGTCAACGCACCTGACGTATCGTATCGATACCGGTTGTTAATTAGCCTCTTTAACCCTTTGCTCCCTCGCGACCCGCTGCGCCGAGAGAACGAGGAAGGAGAGGACGATACTGTCTCGAGTCTGTGTTCTCCCGAGACCTGGAATTAATCTTCAACTGAAGATCCTCCGGGCCGTTGCTCTACAATACAGAGAGAGAGAGAGAGAGAGAGAGAGAGAACACAGGAGATGTTGCCCGCTCTCGAGGTCAATGCGAAACGTTATCGATTTACCGTTCGGTCTGGCGCGCGATGGCCTTCGAGCGTGGAAACTGGTGAGAAAACTCATCGAGCGTTTTAATTTGCAATCGGTTGGAAGGAGGAAGAGGAGACGTGCGTCGCTAATTATAATACCGAGATCTAATCTCAGAGAGGGTTCCACGGTCAATTAAATCGCTAGCGTTTTACGTTTCGCGCGATTTTTATTCGTCGGCATACGTTAGAAAGCACGCGGTTCCGTATGCACGGAGAGTTCCTCGCGGTCGATTTTCCTTCGTCGGCTTCCTCGGCGCGATTTGAAGTGCACGGTCAACACGAATCCGGCTGGCCGACCGGCAAGAGAAGGTAAATACCCGCAGGGCGAGATGACGTAAGACGATAAGAGCTGACGTTACGTTTTTTCTTGGTGTGGTAACCGGAACCGGAGGGCTTGTATTTCGCTTGGCCACTCGAAATATTCCCGTTGCTTTCGACGACGCGAGAAAATGCGTAAGCGAGAACTCGTTTACTTCAAGGAGACGCGCAAAGTTTTCTTCAAGTGTACGTTTCCCTCAAGTCCGTTGAAATGAAAAGTATTTGATATAAAAACAAAATGAAAAAATAAACGAGTCTTAAATTTTTGAAACTAGGAAAAGAATCATTTTGACGAGAAAGACTTTTGCTGTGTCAGTTATCAAAGGCAGGGGAAACATTTCAGACGAGATACTCCGCGATAAAAGGAAGCACGAAGCGTTGCCTCTACGTGTCAAAACCATGCAGCGTTCCGTTAATATCCGTTCCTCTTCGGTGAAAGTAGATTTTCAAGGGTCCATCGTGGTCCAGAATATACCATGACGCAACAATGTTGACGCAACATCCGAGAGGGATATCCTCCCGCGACGACGCATTACCGCACCTTCCGCGTTCTCCTCCTCTTTTCGCGCCGCACACTTTTCATCACGCCGCACTTGAGCCGAGTCACCTAGCAAGAGAGAACAAGCTTTTGTTCCATTGTGCGCACTCGCGAGAGCGATTCTCGCGAAAGAGGAGAGGGTGTACCGCGACGGGCGACAATGCGTTTGCTTTGCGGCGTCTCGGGGCTTTGCGTGAAGAATCTGTTTCTTTGTTGTCGTCGCCGTGGTCGAGACACGTGTATAAGATTTCTCTCTTCCATCTCTCTTTCTCGCTCACCTCTTCTCACGCACGTGTCCAGGAAGAGACGGGGCGGAATCGTCAAAAAGCGAGCCCACGGCCGACTGCATCAGGTTCCGCTGCAGCGATGACCGCGACGGCGGGGGTGTTATCATGGTAACGCTGTTCGCTGATAGCGTGTAGCGTGGCGAAAATCGATATTCCCCCTCATTTCGTATTCCGTGTGGCAAGGGCATGTGCCCTATCTGTTCTCCCCCTTTCCCCTACTCCCCCCCGTTACGCGAACGTGTCCCGCAGTTAGGCCGCGCGTGATCGGCACGCCCGCAGTATCGGAAGTATCCGAGGACGTCGTTTTACCGCATCTCGCGGTCCATTTACATTTCTCTCGATCGGTTCCGGGACCGGATCCTTTTCCGAAAACAAAGCCTCATGCAACGAGAAAGATGCACTGTTTAAATCCTAGTGTCAAATTGTACTCAATCAGAGTCATTTTTGACTCAACGATTCCTACAGGTCGCGCCACTGCTCCTACTTAACGTGTCGTTAATTTAAGTAAAGCAATGTTAATTTAACTAAATCAATGGAGTTAAAAAACTGTTTTGTGTTAAAATAATAAATTGCGACACACATGGCAAGGTAGAGTGGTTTAAATATCATTCTTTAATATTTTAAATAGAGTATATCTGTTCCACCTGACTTGACCTGTTTTTGCATAGGGAAGAATTCTTCCGCCTTTCCGGTCGTACTGCCGACTCGGGGCCGCGCCCTGCGTGTTCCTGCAACGGCGAAGATAAAAGTAACGCGGAGATTTGTCGCTGGATCTCGTGCCTCGGGAACAAGCGCAAAAGTACACGCGGTAACGGTGCGCGACTTTTCGAGAGGAAATGACTGGTGGTGGTCTGATTGGATCCATTTCAGATACTCTGTGCGCGCGGATACTTTCTCTTAAATTACGCCGGCGATATTAGCGTGCCGTCGTAACTCATTGTGAAAGTCAATTATCTAATTTCGTCGGGGATAATCTCGCCTGCACCGTTTCTCCGATGAATATTAAAGTGCGCGCGCGCGCGCGCGCCGCGCTAAGTCGGCGAGTTTATTTCGACGTTGACCGTTCACCGACCGGGTCGCGCAAAAACCATTAGCAAATTTAAAACGTCCGGGCCGTCGTTGTTATGCCGGGTTACCTCTATTCCTGGATTCGTGAATGATCGATGGGAAATCGGGGTCGCCGCTTCCCTCCTCCCTGCTTCCGCTGACGGTCAACCGCATTACGTGTAACCGATCGATTCGAGCTACGTGGGAATTCATTCCGGAAAAATCTTCCGTCGCGTGTCAGCGAGGCACTGCCGAAAATCAGGCCCCTTTCCTCCTAGATTCGGTAACGTTAGCTCGCGGGACTACGTAACATTTAAAAAGTACCGTTCTTGCTTTCTCTTCAATCTTGATCATTTTTTCTTTCACCCGTCGCGTGCTCACGGACCATTCGCGATCGGAATCAAAGCTGTCGACCCTTCGCGATGAGTAACAGCTGGAAGAATCAACGTGGTGAACGCACCCACAAGTCGACGTTATCCCGGACGATCAGTCCGGAGAGATCGCGTCCGAAGGAGGCTCTTACCCGGCTGCTCTAATCAATGTAGCAACCGAAAAATTATCATTAATAATTGGTTATAAAATTATCGGAAAATTAAATAAAAAAATAAATGATGATTTTTACATAGTGTAAGAGTAAGTTATATGTTCTATTAGTGTAAATATTAAAATTTATACAATAAGTCAGTTGACTACGTCAGTGCTAAAGAGCAGAATAATAACATGCGCGTGTTACAACGTCGTCTGTAGCAGTCTGCAGCTAAAGTGAGGTGTAGCCGTGTAGCATTGTAGCGATTGATGCGATAAAGAGATGGAGCCAAAAGAAAGATATAACGTGAGAATGTTGAGAGGGAAAATGAAAGGAAAATTCTCGAAAATAAAGGTTGCAATATGTCAATGCGCGAGAGAATAATTATGCCGCTACCATACAGCGCAGAGAAAAGACATGTGCAAGTGAGGTTAGAAACTTCGCGCGATTTTGACACTCGGAAGATCATTCGCCTAACCTGTCGTACGTCATATTAAAACTACAATATCTTTTATAACTCATCGTCAACACCAAGTTTTCTTCTTATCATTAGAAAGATTATTATTTTAACTACAATTCCTTAGTTTTTTGTTTACCTGGCTCGCAAACTTGCCAAGAAAATACATCACTTCCGATAAAAATTTTAGTGTTTACCATATGCCCTGTGTTAAAAATGCGAATTTCAATACTGATATTTTTTAAATTTTTATCGTCAACCTATGCTAAAGTTTTGGGCATCGGTTCGTTGTGGTTCACTTTACAACATAATTTAATTTCATAAAGATCTGTCGTTTTATGATCGAGGTAAGAGCCTCCTTAAAGCCCGAGTTTTGACCGTCGTGTTCTCGCTAAAGTGCGTGACCAGGAGCATCGTGGTCCCAATTAAGAGTACGCAAACGTTCGTCAAGGTCGCACTCCAAAAGTCGCCTTCGTGCAGTTAAGGCCAGCGTGGGTCATCGGCGCATCAAACGTGTAACTGCGCGAAATGTAACGAGTGGCCTCCCGCGTTGCACACGAAGGACATTTTACTTACTTTAACGCGCCACGGCTGCGTCTCGTGAGCTTCGACGCGCTCTTTGCCGGCTCGATACTCGATACGCTTGTCGCCGCGAGAAAACGTATACGAGTATATACCGGCCGTAATCTCTTCTTCGCGGCTTTACACAGAGAAGCCGATATCGCGCGCTGAATATCAATTTTGACGACCGCACAGTCGGCCGACCTCTCTCCCTCCTCTATATAATCACGATGCCAACGATCACGGGGAACGTGAGATTGATCCTCTTTCAATTCGCACACGGGCTACCACTCGACTCTTGGGTATATTTTGATTTGCCATTATCGTCGATTCGCGTTGAGGGAGCTCTGCCAGCAATCGACGTCTGTACTTTTACGATTTTATTTCGATTTGTCTGCTTTTAAAAAACGCTTAGGATCGTCCGAAGAAAGGGAAAAAGAGAGAATCCGAAAACCGGGAATAAACGAAGCGATCGTTTCATTTTGATACCAAGTGTTTACTGCGAAACGATTGTAAATACGAGACATTTCGACCAGAAACCGATCTCCGATACCGAGTCTCTTGAATTACATCATTCATGCGAACGGCAAGGTTGCAGCGCGAGCGTGAAGAACGATCCGCGTATTATGACTCCGCGCGCCCACCACGCAATGATTTTTATCACCAGCGAGAAAAGAAACGAATGTCTGTACGTAACATAAATAATATCACACGCGCCGTCGCGAGTGTTCCCCGGGTGTTTCGCGACAGGAAACGAGATCCTCGCGACGGGTATCTTGGACGAAACGTTGTGTACGCGCCGAGTTTTGACCTTCAATCTCGATCATTGCGACACGCGAGATATACAGCGCTGCCTGAGAAAATAGACCGGTTAAAAAGTTGATGTTTAAATGATGGACCGCGCCCATGCGGCGAGCGCGTTGCAGTTGCGTAACTTTCGTTGAAAGACGATTCTGAAATTCTGGTATCCGCGCGCGGTCTCATCACGGATCGATAACAATAACGAGAAAATCGCGCACGTTGATCTGCGTGTGGAAAAAAAGACTATTTGTGGTATCAGCAAGTATTGATACAAAATATAAAAGTTGATTATTATTTATTTAATTGATAGCCAATTTAATCAAGTGTTATAGTTGATACTTGATTAATAAATTTTGTTTATCCGCTCCATTTGATTGACATTTTACATAAAAGTTTCTTTATTCATTTTAGCGATTAAGCTTTAACGATATTCGGAACTGCGCTGAGACCGACGAAACACTTGTGTCCTGCTATGTCGCGAGGGCATTATTATGTTTCCGGTGTTGCGCGAGCTATCCGGGAGGTACTTGAAAATATGAAATTACACGTGCGTACACATCTGTTCTCGGGGAATCGCGTTACACATGTTGCAAGCGAAACCAGGCTTGACCTTTCGTTCTCGCAGCTTTTTAACGACGATCTGGATTCACGAGTCGCCTACAGCTTTCCGACGAATTCACGGCGCAAATCCGTAAGGATGTCGACAATGGAGAGAAAGAGAGAAGGAAAAAGGAAAAAGATGAGCATTCCGTGAGAGAATTTCAAGTTCTGACACGTGTTTACGATTCCACGGCGCCGCGCCGCTTTAAACCGGTTGTTACACGTTACTCCGCGGTTAATTTACTGACAAGCTCTGACAAGCCGACGACGAGAAGCGGCCTTAGCCGCTCTGGGCTAGACCGACTTTTAAACGGCAATAAATCCTCTCCGCGTGCGCTCCTCGTCATTGCGCGGATGAGAACTCGAGCGCGCGTGTTACCAAGTCAATGTCGCGCGCGCGACGGCGACGGCAGGCCGTAACTCGCTGCTCGCACCTTGTCGTAAACGTCGAAGGCTTCAGCCTTCAATGCCGAGAGAATCATCGTGTCTCGATCGTCGAGGATCGGCAGCGAAGAAAAAGAAAAGAAGAAAAGAGAGCGGGCGGACTTGACGCGGAGCGTGGAACCCGCGCGCAGCTAATAACGGGACTCCTTGTACGCCGCGTGCACGTAACGCAAAACGAGATTACACCTGCCTGCCTGTTGATTAGCGAAACCGGTGTCGGCGTCAATCGTCTCGGGCTTGACGAGAACACGACCGCGGAAAGGGAAAATTGATTGCGTTCCTTTTTACTTCTCCGCGCTGCTCTGTCACGTTCTCACGTGTTTTCATTGAGCATCTTTCCCCGACGACGACGTGACGACGCGACAGGACGACCGAAAGCGGCGCGGCGCGCGGTGTTCCGCGACACGTTTTTCGCTCAGCCGATGGACATGTCGTCGTTCACGCGGATTCCGTTCCGTCGTAAATCGCGCGTGCAGGCGCCGTTCGGTATTCACCGCTTTTCAAATCGAAATCGAGCAGTCAACCGGTGCCCTCGGAATTCGCGATGCGTCCCTAGACCCGCGAACGCGCAGAAATGTGTGTGCGGAAATTCTATTCGGGTCACGGACCGTGCTCGGTATGAATTGATTTCTTACGAATACGAACGTTTACATTAACGGATCTTTTTTTGTGAAGAAAAAAAAATACGCGAGACTGAAAAAAAATATATATATATATATAAACCGGACTCGGACAATTGTGCGGGTCGCGCTGAAAGGGTTATCAGCAGCGTCGTATCTTTCTGACAATTGGAGCGATGCCATCGCGACAATAATGCGCCGACAATGACGGCTTCCGCGGAACCGTGAACAACCGTGGAGCGGAAACGTTTTGTCAGTGGCGAGCCCCTCGATTGGCCGTCGCTGCGCAAAATCATTCGCGAGAGAATACTCCATAAACGCATATAATCGTCTCTCTTGTCGGCTTAATACGCTGACGTGCGCGGTCTCGATATATACCAAGCGTGGAAAATTAATTGCAGGATGGAACGACGGGAAAGAAGTACAAGTTCGAGATTACCGGCTGAATATATTATCCAACTGTTTAAATAATTCCAGCCGCGTAATTCTCCCGAGGACGATAAAATTAGATTGGTTGCTCTGAGGTACAAGCTACTTCCTACGTCGTTAACGTTTCCTTTTTCCTGCCGCCACTTGACACCGTTGTCGGAATCACAGACTGGCGTATCACGTATCACTCCCACTCCCTACCGTCGTTCTGGTCCTAGTTCTCTCCGGTAAACCGTTCCATTGAATCCTCTATCCATTACGATATCACGAGCGTTACTACGGTATCGCGTACAGCGTTGCGGTAGGTCACGCACGTTTCCACTGCGAAATTCCAACCAAGTCCGATATTATTATTTAATACGTATACATGTATAAAGTCTCTCCGTCAATCGCGCTGCCTCCCACGTTCGCTATTGATTAATGAAAAGTACGGCCGACGACGTATCAGACTTTGCTTTCTCCAAATTTAGAATTCAATCGTTAATCGTTAGAGGAACCGGTTTTTACTTGTCAAAAGCGATTGCAAGGAGGATCGTCTGTCGGGAAAAACAAAGATTTCATGTCGTCATTGTGTCGCCTTTTATCTCAAATCCAGCCTTCTCTTTCGTGCACGTCTATTAATAAATATTTAAAGCCACTTTAGGCCTCCCACCCACGGACTCTCCGAGAGAAGAACAGATTCTATCCCTTTCCGTCGCCGGGTGACTTTCCAGTGGCGGAAGCCGAGTGGTGTGAAACGAGCGTATTATCGTGCAAACGGATATGCCACGGAACCGTTACGGTTACTTGAAGCCGATATGCTCGGTGCGCGAGAAGCTAGCCAGTTCCGAGTCGGCACGAGCTCCAGTCGGAGTCATCGTCGCCGTAAAAGTCGCACGATGAGAAGAGAGACCGCCTGGAATTACCACTTGCGCGGCCGTTATATCGATTACAGGCTGAGCGAGCAATTATGCAACTTTGCATTGCCTTTGTAAACACACGCCAATCGACGGCTCATTCGCCGCTGCCTTCGACTTCCGTTCGCGCTCGAATCCCGAATGATACGATCGCGACTCACGCGGAACTTGGTTCATTGTGACGTTGAATTTAATAGGGATTCTCCGAGACTTTCAACTCGTTCCTACCCACGTTCATTTCTTGGGACTATTAGATATTCGCAAGATGTATTTTATCGATCTCCGAAGGAAGGTCCGAGGATTATAGACTGTCTTTCTCTATCTTTCCCGGGTGTTAGAGCTCGCGGGGGTTTTCCTTTTCGCTCGCTGCCGGACCAACCGAAGCGAAAACACCGAGGCAAGAGCAAAACCGAGTCGAGGTCCAGTTATACCTGGGGAGAGGGGGCCCGCGTTGAAGACACGCTCGGCATAGTAAGCGGAAACGTAATCACAAAGCCCAGAGGGGCGGCCAGCTTCTCTCGCCTGCGAGAGCAGAGTTAGCGCGCAGAATAGATAGCGCGAAGCTATGCGCACGCTTCATGCCTCTTGCTGGTTTTTTTTTCTTCCTTTTTGCTGCCGATCGTGACGCGATTAGATAGGAGGGAAGCGTGCCCCCTCGTTGCGTGTTAATCGCCGGAAAATCGCGCGCATTTTTTGCATAGCTCGACCGCGCCGTCGACCTCCGGCAGAAAAATGGGGAAGCCAGAAGGGGAGAAAGTGGCGCTGAACCCTTTGCATTCTTTATAATGAGGTGGCATGGCAGCGAAATGGTTCTTCAAAACGATCGTGGTTGGCGAACTATATTCTTAGAATCCCTAAAAACTTTTAGATAATTCTATATCTGCGAATCGATTGTATTAGACTGTGCCGAGGACAAGAGACAAAGTCTTTGACAAGTTGCGCGCGGAACTTGATTACACTCGTTGCTGCTGCACGCATTGCCAGAATGCATGCATTTCCTCATCCCATAAGATAAGGCTGTCAAGTTATAACTCGCTCGCTCGTCTCACGTTTTGTATCTCGTTTGCAGATGCTTCGGCAAAACTACCTCGCCCTAGGAGTGGTGCTCGGTTGCGTCTTCCTGCTGTCGACGACCACCGCGGACAACAGCGTGCACATACTGTCAAAGTACGGCCATCAACCACTCACCTCGACCACGCTCAAGTGGCTACCGGTGGCGCATTACAATCCGAGCGAATCGAAGGAAATAGTCATCGGTGGCGTCGAAAACCTACCGGATGGTGAAGGTGCGACGATGCTCCCGCGGATTGTTACGACACACGAAACCGATTCCGCGGACCGGGCGAGTGCGAGCAAATAAAAATGAAAAGTTTGCTTTCGACAAGTGTCGCGCCGTGTTGATGGCACCGTTCGCATTCACTGAAGCAACGTGTTCACTTGTGTTTATTCGCGCTCGCTGAATTCGCCTCGGCCCGGCTGAATTTAACTTCTGTTTACCATTAATTAATTGTGCAACGCGATATTACGTCAGAGTTGTCACGCTTGTTCAACACACTTCATTCGGAAACAAAGACGCTCGGGGACGCGCTAAATCTAGATGCGACGTGGTAGCGATTGTATCCTCGCCGCGCGGCGGCATTACCGTTAGCGTCATATAGTCTCTATTTCTCGTCACACGAGATAAAAACGTTGAATCCTAAGAATTAGACACAGTGATTAATAATATAATCGATTATCTCCGGATTTATTGCAGACGAAAACTACGCCAATCAAGCGGAGAAGCTGGAGGCGAGGAGGCCGGCGCTCTACGTGTGTCGTGCGATGCATAGTGGCGTATGGGTGGCCGGCACGCAGAAGGAAAAGGAGAAGGTCTGCACGGTGACGATACACGGTGTCGTGCAGTCCTACGAGAAGTATGAGCTGTTGGAGAACGTCGATGGGGCGGCGCGGATCTCGTGGGTCTCCTGGGATAGGTTTAAGCAGCCTCATCTGGGCGCGGTATACGTCGACAAGATGCTGGTGGCTCGGCACGAAGTTGCCAAAGACAGGAAGAAGTCGCGGTACACCCACTACATCGGCACGCTCAGCTCAGTCGAGAACTTTGGCACCATCGTCTACGTGAACGAGGTGAGTACATTGAAATCTCGCGGTTTTCTATCAAGTCTCCTGGAATTGGAAAAAGAGACAAAAGTGCGTTGGCATCTTTTCGTTTGATTTCCATCTTGGCAAAAGTTTAAAGATATTATCAGTATCAGAGACCAAGATTCCAACAAGTTTTAACCGCGAAAGGGCGAATGAGCAAGTACGGTGAAAAATTTCCTGTTCAGAGCGAGTTGCCAGCACCATGAGGATTAATAAATAGGAATATCGTATTAACCCTTAAATCCCACCCGTGGTCCAGCGGACCCCAGACCCTTTACATCGATATATTTTCAAATGTTTTCCCCAAAAATGGAGTTCATGCTCCCATTGATGATAGTTGAGTGCGTGATCTACCCGTTTGTACACTTAACAGTACTCAGTTTACTTAATTTTTTATACCATGTTGAAATTGAAATTTTAACAATATAAGCATTTTATTCTCTTTTCTAAGCCTTGAACAACATTGAAAATAATTTTCACAACTAAATATCAAAAAATCACGGAGTAAGGAGACATTTTTCATGCTGGGGTCTTTCAGACCCCATGTGTCATTTACGAGATTCTTGAGAGGTGTGGCATTTAAGGGTTAAATTTAACTTGTCGGTCTTGAAATTTCTTTTTTTTTCCTCAAAGTTTCAAGTTCGGCAGATGTACGTTAACGTAACGCGTTAATGTAACAGCGTACGTGAGTTGCCGGCGGCGAACGGCGTGTGAGATTCTGTTCTCTTTCACAGAACGGCAAGGAGGAGTCGACAAAGTCAGGTGAGTTGCTGGTGGAAACCGAGCCGATCCGTTACGAGCTGAGCGCCGTTAAACTCAACTGGCCTAAGAAGCGCGATATTAAGCGCGTACTTCGCGTACTCAGCGAGGCGACGATCATCAACCGCGGAGCGGAACCGGCGAACCTGGCGGAGGCCTGCGTATACAGGTACAAATACTCGGTCTACTGGGGCCGCAGGCACGCCATCCTGAACGGCCTGAACACCACGATCACGCTTATCAACGGCACATCCTTGCCGAACATAACGTGGGGTACGCGCGACGACGAGAATCGCACGGAGGCTTACAAGTGAGTATCGTTTTAAACTGTTATCCGAGCGACGAGGTTGAGCAGTAGGTATGCAAATTTAGAGCTTTTCTTTATGCGTATCCATAGATAAAATATCCCATTTATATTCTAAAAGATCGCAAAAGAGTACGCGTAGAACGACGGCAAGCTGACGTTTAAGTTCTGTTTTTGACGGGGCGTTACGAGAGAAATTGCCAATTTAGATGAATCCTATCCTACCTATCTCCCCTTCTAGCTTCGCTTTTATAATGATTACGAACATTGTAATGGTGAAGCGTAAAGCTTCCATCGTTGCTTTTGCAGCGAATTAGCGAATCAGAGGGGGATAATCGTGAAGATTTACGGTGCGAATTGGCGATACGGGGTGTTCAATGAATCATAAGTCGGACAGGCGTGTTACGGTTTGCAACGATTCAGTCCGTAATCTCATCTCGTATCTCTATAATTAGATATAATTAGAGTTCAGGTTTATTCCGCGGCATAACCGTGTCTCTCTCTCTCTCTCTCTCTCTCTCCCTCTCCCTCTCCCTCTCCCTCTCCCTCTCTCTCTCTCTCTCTCTCTCTCTCTCTCTCTCTCTCTCTAGTTAGCCCCCCGGGGCACTTCATCGCTTCCTGTGCATCATTGAAGCTCGCGCGCGGCGGAGATGAGCCTGGAGTGCACTTTGCGCGACTTCGTACCACCCTTCCCGCCCGTTATGCCCCAGAATACTCCGTCGCGCTTCAGCTTAAGTGATGCTTCAACGCAACACAATTACGATCGTGCATCGGACTCACGTTCCAGTTGCAGAAGTCCAGTGCTAAGTTAACGCACTCGATCCCCGAAGTAATCCTTGGTAATCCGAGATGTGTCCTTACATAAATTATAAATATGTATCTCTCTTGAATAACGAAGTTAAATTACCAATTGAATTTTTTGATAGGTGCAAGAGAGAGAGAGAGAGAGAGAGAGATTTCTCTAGATTGAGCCGACGGGCTTGACGTGTTTGTTATTACAGCGTGCTGGTCTATCTGGAGCCTGGCACAGGCGTGAACGTGACTCTAAAGGCGAACTACACGGACATGGAGGTACCATACACCGCGACTTTGATCTCGCATTACGAGGACGGCGCGACGACGTCGCGCGTGATCAGCGGCACTCGGCAGGAGGAAACGTTATTCGACATCACGCCGGAATTTGGGCCAGTCTACTTCCTGAGCAATTTCAGTCTGGTGCCGACCACCGTACCACCGCCTACCACGACCACCGAGCTACCGACCACGACGACGTTGATGACGACGACAACGACGATGGCGACGACAGCGAAGCAGCCGCAGGAGACGAACCGGGCGACGCATCGGCACCGAACGGACGACGCGTCGGACACGGTGAACCACGACGAGAATCTGATCCTACCGCCGAAGAAGACGGATGTGTCGACGGGCATGCAGAGCGACGACGGCGGTCCGCTGTCGCTCAAAGACAAGGTGGGATTGCACTCCGGTGTCACGTCCGTCGCGCTCCAATCGAGCCTGTTGACGCTCGTCGTCCCGCCGCTATTGCTTCTGATACTCCACAGAATCACGTGAAGGCCCGATCGCGCGTTTGCCGTCGCCGCCGCCACTACCGCCTCTAAACGTTAATTCCTAATTCCCGCAATAGTAATATAAAATAAATATAATCCAGTAGACGACACAGTAAACGAGAACGGAAAAAGGATTGAAAAAGGCAAAAAAGAATTACACAGGAAAAAAGAACAAAAAAAATATATACTACATATACGCGGAAAGAAAATTGCTGTAATTTCGTACGTAGCGCGTGTCGCGCGAATGACCTCTTTATTTGAACACACGTACATACACGCATCGCTGAATCGCGGTGCTGATATATGCTTGCCTTTAAAAAGAAACTCGAAATATTTAATATATGATATATCTATATTATTATATACATTTACACATGTACACATCCACACACACACATGCGTCTTTGGGTAGCAGATGAGAGAAGGAGAGAAAAAGTATCTTCGCGAACAATGGAGCTAGTCTCACGACGATGAGTCAAGTACAAGAGCGAGATCGCAACGACCGATATGCAGGTGGATTAACCTAGCCGCGAAACGTTCACCCGTTATACTGTTGAAGAACCGACCGCATAACATTCCGTCTTTTTCTAATCCCGCTGTGAATCGACTTTCCAGCTATAACGTTTATCTTATGCCTTCGCAAAGCGTAACTTTTAAATCCTTAAGACTTTAGGGAGATCAATCGCTTCAAGAGGGCACATTCTTTTCTTTTTAGAGCGCGTAAAGAGAAAGACAGAGAGCTTGTAAATGTCGCGAATAACGTCTTGGACGAGTATAGTAGCGTATACGTCGAATCGGGAGGCGAATAGAAGTTAAGCAATGGAGAAAAAAAAAGACAGAGCAAGATATGCGAGTTAATTCAGCTATGATATATTTTTGAGAATGCCGTATAATTTTAGAAGATTGTAAAATTTATAAGGATAGCAAATAAGAAGAAGAGAAAAGTGTAGGGATAATAAATAAAGTGTAGAGATGGATGGGTACGTTCTTTTTTGCGATACTGATTCTCGATTAAGTTCCAAAGCTATTGTAGCGAAACGACAAACGTAATGTTTGTGATGTTGTTAAGTGACAACGATATTCATGATCGCGCGTTGAGTAGAAAATCTGCAAAATATTTCTTGATATGCGTATCTTTCCTTTAGTTTTAAGTTTTCGACAAATAATTCGTACGTACCCATCTGTCGCCAGTGCGTAAAGTGATAGGATTTGCAGGTTTCTTAGAGTACTGAATATTGGAGAAGATTGTAACGATATGGAGAAGGGAAACTATTGGTATATATAATATAAATATCTGAATAATCCATTAATAAAGAAGAGAATAGAATATTTTGGTACGCGCGTGCGAAGTATAGAATTATTGAGTTGTACACGTTTCGTGGAAAGATTTTTTGTTCACTCGATTCAGGTGACGAGAACGGTCGTTTTTCATACGAGGTTGCGTTGTCAGCGTTTTTGCCGAACAAGTATCCACATATATATGTATATAATATGTATTTCTATGATCTTGATAGTTGTAATATTGTGTAGTAAGCTTATTTATATATAACATGATTTATAGATATTTTCTCTATCGATAGTAGCGCGTCACACACAAGTACAAGTCTTATATTTTACTACCGACGATGAAAATCCGTAGGATTAGCGCGAAAATCGTTTATTTCGGACTAAAGCGGAAGTGTCACTAAGGATGTTTATCAACGTAAGCCTACGCACGCCTGTTGTGATATTCAATGAAAAAGAAAGAAAAGAAAGCATCATGTTGAGCACGTCGTCGATTGCGAGAGAAAGCAATAATTCGTTGCGAGATGGAGAAAGACTTGCGCGAGAAAGCGAGAAAAAGGCGACGATATATTGAAAACAAACGCAAATAAAATTTGTGGTATATGTATCTATTATATTCGATATTCTGAATAACGTGACGAAACAAACGCGCGACGTAACGAGTGGCGGCGCGATTTTAGCGTAAAGCTCGACGGAGAAAGAAGCTGTACGTTCATACGATCCGAGATCATAGATGAAGGATTAATTTCTTGATATTTCACCCTGTACGCGCCGTAGATAGACGTAAATGAACCCTAAAGAAACTAGAGTTATCGAACCTCGGCGAAGCCAAGAACCGTTCCAAAAGTTGACTACTCTCGGATGTATTATTTGTGAATAATGCTGCTGTATTGTACATTATCATGTAAATATATAAATGCTATGTACATACAAAAAGTTCCCGGCGACGTTGCCCACATCTCCCAGACTCGCGGGTAAGTAGATAAAACAAGAACCAAGAATACGAGAGATTATATACATTTTTATTTAGAAAAAATCAAGATTATTCTACAAGAGATGTAATTAAAATGTATCAGTTGAAAGATACTAAGAGCACGGTGTGGTCGACAAAATCTAAAATTTTTACGTTGTCAAGGTATATTATTTATCCTAAATAATTGTTTAAAAATTAAAAAGTTGACGAGGATACAGATATGCATCTCGAGCATATAGCTTCCAGATTTACTTGAAAACAGGATTATGTGTACCTTGGCTATGTTTTCATTTACATGTAATATACACGTGTCGTGAGTTATCAATGATAAATTTCATCAGACTTACCAAGGACACCGTACTGCTGTGGAGTAAGTCTTTCATCGTTGTCTGGACCACCTGGCACAGAGGAGATGAGTGACGCACGATCACTAATGTGACTTCTAGTGCTGGCTTCGCTTCTTCTCGCCCAGGACGCTTGTGACAATACATCTAAACATTCGATGTAACACAAAAGGCGTATTATTTTGCTTTGTCATACAATCATTAATAATAAAACTTGAAAATTAGATTACCAAAATTAGCGTTCTTGACATTTCCTAATCTTGTTTTGTAGTCTCTGTAATGCCTCTTGGAAGGTGGGATAGGATGTCTCCGTCGTCTCTTCAAAAACTGTGCCAATCCTCCCAATAATATTGAACCGCCGGTGAAACAGATGATGATAATCTAAAAGAAACATTCGCACGTAATGGATCTGTACTCGCGCGCGAAGCAAGTCTGACGTACACAACAGTAACATTTCCGCGCGACAAGGCCATTGTTACAAAGCCCTGTAACTTCTTTTTTTGCATTATTATGTAATGATCAAGCGCAAATACTAAGTATTTATTCTAACCTTAAAGAGGCCGCGCCGATTTCGCTCTTACCTTTTGCGTGCGAGTCAAGTGTATCGCCGGTAACGAGACCATGTAACGCTGATATAACGCACCGAAGAAATGCCGCACGTTGAAAAGAGACATTGTCATTCACTTTGTTATAAACAATATTAACCAAAATTCATTCACGCGTGCTGCCGAGCGAGCCGAGGCCGAGAGTTTCTCTCGCTCTCGCGTGAAAACCGCCATCTGCTCATCTGCACTCTGCAGACAGTGCAGACCGTCACCCACCACACGGCTTCGTGATCGAACGCCCGCGCCGTCGGTTGTAAAATCTCTTTTGATAAAACAGACTTTATTCTCACATAAAATTAAATTATTCGTCATCTAATTTAAATCTTACGTAAGAAAAGGACGCAGTTTTTGCCTCAGAAAAGTTTCGTCTGGAAATAACAAAAAGAACAAAATTCTAGATGGAACATACGGAACTTTTTATTCTTCTTTCGTACAAAAAATAGTTGTTGATGAAATAAACACAAAATTATTGCGCAATCACGCAATATTATCCCAAGCGCAGGAGTCAAAGCACTCCTCGTCGACGTCGAGTAACTCTTTGAAATCGCTTGAGGTAGACGCTTCTTGGGCTTCTTGGAGATCCTTATCACGCTGCGATCCTTCGGAGGCCGAGCATCTATTGAGGAATGACGTTAGGGAAGGCTGCGTTTCCTCCAGCATCGCGACGTCGATGTTACTTATCGAGAAATCCTGTTTGAGGCCGACCGAGTTGAGGACGTTCATCTTCTTATTGATCAACGGCCATATATAATCGTCCGCAGTGTTTCTCGCCACCAAGTACTGGATTACGACGGTATCGTTTTGCCCGATTCTGTGCACTCTGTCTTCCGCCTGGCACAAGATCTGTGGAAACGTTTTCGCCGCGTAAGATTTATTTTGTTTACATAATCTATATTGAGATTCTTTCTTTATGGTAAATATATTACGTACACCGGGATTCCAAAATAATTCGGCAAAGACCACGAGATGTGCGGCCGTTAACGTAATACCCGCATTCGCGGCGGTGATTGACAAAACCGCTGCCATATAGTCATCGCGTTCTTGAAATAAGTCGACCTGAAGTTTTCTTTGCTCCGGACTCGTTTTGCCGTCAATCCTTATGTACCTGGAACGTGTCACACGTGCAATGGCGACATGGCGACATGGCGCGACACGTGTAAGATGAGAGAATACTTACCGTACATTCATAGATTTAGCAACCTCGCAAATGGCGGCCAAAACATTTTGGTGATGAGCGTACAAAAGGCATTTTTTCTTATTTTCAAACAAGTTTGCAACGTACTTGCTGTAATGACATTGTTTTATTAATTGAAATACAACAAGGTATTTTTGTAGAAAATAAAGTGTATACTATTTACATACCGTACTGCCTTCAGTCTTGCAAAGCTAGACTCGGTATAATATTGCAGTAGAGTCGTGTGCCTTTCTAAAGCCGTGGCAGTTTTCTCCATTTTCCTCGACATCTCCTTCATTTGCTTGCCAGTTTTGATCAAATCTGAATCTAAAATAATCACCTGCCTAAAATGTATAAATGGTATAAAACGTGCTTAAACACTTGTCACTCTTTCTCATGTAGATGTTTCATAAAAACGGTTTTCTTTCACGGACCTCATCTTGGATGGCAACTGATGTAGGACATCAGTTTTCATTCTTCGAATCATGCAATTGACCTTGAGTAATGATTGCAATTCTTGCATATTTGAACAACCTGTATATTCCCAACTATACACATCTCTCTGTCCTCCGCAATATCGCATACCATAGTCGTCGTAACTGCAAAATATAACACACTTGCAAAATATACGCGTATTTATGTAACGAAAGCAAGGTACAAAATATATCCATAGTCTTTTTGATTACCTCAGAAATCGTGTCGTGATAAGGCTAATTTGTGAATATAATTCGCTTGGTCTCGACAGAGCCGGAGTGCCCGTGAGCAATACAATATGACGTGCATGAGCACATATTCGTTGAGCAGCTTGAAATCTCGCGGTTTTAGTGCTCTTCAAAACATGAGATTCATCCTACACGTTTCGTAAAATGCAGTGTAGTAACGGTAATATTTATCTCTAGCTTGTTAAAAATATAATACAAGTGTATACCAGAATAACAAATCCATAAATATGTCTCTCGAAAACGTGTACGTTTCGTGCCAACAAGTCGTATGACGTTATGGTAATTTTGTCATCTTCAATGCGATCCTTTGTACTTGCAAAATGATGAATGTAATGTGTAGGTATGGATGGTAAAAATTCATAAATTGCTTCAGACCACTGGAACCTTTAGGTAAAATACTTTTAGTATCGACACCTTCATTATGCGTCACGCGCAACAGAAAACTTACTTGACCGATGAAGGTGCTACAATTAGGAGGGGCCAACTATCCTTGAAATAATGTGCTATGCCCAACGCTTGTATAGTTTTTCCCAAACCCATATCATCTGCAATCATGCAACGGCCGTTCTTCGATATACCATAACTGGAATAAAATAAGAAAATATATCAATACAACACATAATAAAATATAAAACACTAACGTGCACGTAAAAATAGGATTTACCAAATGCCATCTCGTTGAAACGGCATTAAAGTATCCAACAACTTTTTATCAATTTTTGATAAATCTTGTTCCGATTTGACTTGATTGTCCAACTTTAAGTTTCTCTTGAATATCTAAAACAAAAAGTGCTCAAGTATACACGCGGTTATACATTTATGTCTACCTAATCCATTTTTATTTTGTATCCCACGTACCTGAAAGACAGCCTCTGGTATTCTCGTGACAGTTATGTTACAGTTGTTGGACGTCAGTTTTTGCAATAAACCGTCATAATCGTTGAGATGAAAATTCCATATTCTAGTTTTCAAGTCTGCAAATTTAAATGCCGATAAATATTACAAATATTTGTTTGTATGCGTCTATCAAGTCACGTAACTTGTACGCTTACCGTATACTCTGCTTGGAACCGTCTTGAATATTTCAACGATCTCAGGTACAAAGGCCGATAACTCTACGGCAAATCTGTCTTGGCTGATCATGTAACATTTTCCTGTTACGTTCGAAGCTTGACTGAAAAAATTTCTGGGTTCTATAGGATTGAAACGAACATTTGATTTGTTCAGTCGCACGACATTTGTGCTGTCGCTTAAATGTGTTTGTTGACGTGCTGGACTATCTTTAGATAAAATTTGCGCCTTTAATTGAGCTTCCTGCCTTCTTTGCAGCGCTAATAAACGCTTTTTCTCAATTTCTTCAGGAGTACATTTTTTATCTATGAAAAAAAAATAAAAATTTCTCAATCATTACTACAAACCGTTGTTTCCCGACCTGAAGATAAAATACTGGCTTTAGAAAAATCTTTACCCATCTTATTTCCTCTGTTTTTGACGTGCTTCAGTAAATATAAAAATAAATATATATTCTTTGATATAAGATATATAACAGCCTCACGTATTCGTGCCCTGCAAACACCGATGCGTAATATTATAACGTTATTCAAAATGTAAATGCGCTTACTGCTCGTACAATAAAAAATGCATTACTTCTCTAAACCCAAGTCAAATTAGCAAAAAGCAAACGATAAACTTCTTAATTTCACACTGAAAAGATTCCAATGCTTCGTTGTGCTCCGCTGTAACAGTAAAAGTGTAAACAAAAACATCGAGATAGTCATTTTATAACCATACCATCTTCTCTTTTCCCTAGCGACACGTGTTGTTCGCGTTGTTTGAAATCCCCAAACATTTTTGCACTTGAAATGAGAGCCCTGCGTTCGTTTTCTCCCAATTTCTCCCACTGGGAGCATGTATATTTTTAATATAGTATAGTATATGTTCCCAGTGGAAGAAAACGAACGCAGGCGAGATAAATATATATTCGGCTTCGGCCGTTGGAAAGAGAGAAAGCGAAGATGCTGAGTGCAAAAAGTGCAAGCAACGCGAACAGACCCAGTGGACAGTCTGGGAATTTCTACATAGTAATTTTCAGAGGCGTTTAAAACGTCTCTAGGGAAAATTATTCGGCCCTTTCTCCGCAGTTTCTCTTAACGCATAAACGCGGGAAATTTAAACTCGTGAAATTGAAAAAATCTCGATCAAGATTTTATTTCTCTCTAAAGATGTTTTTTAATTTCACGTTGTACATTATTGCGCGTGTTGCATATTTCTATCAAATGGAACTTTGCGAAGATTGACGTTTTTTGTGCATTCAATTTCAAATGGTAACTTTTATCGGCCTTTCGCGTATGCGCGTCGCGTTTATTACGAGTGTCGCGAAGGTCGCGAAGTAGAAAGTTGACAACCGATGGTTTCGTTGCGAGGTCATGGGCATCGTTAATTATTTACCTCTGTCTGCGATTCGTTTACTCACGTCATACACGAGGTAATTTACGTGGCACGTTGCGTGTTACCTTGGTCTAAGTCTAAAGTGCTCTTATCGTGGTGTTGCGGTGTTGCGAAGTAAACGCCAAGTTCCACTATTAGGTTAGGTCTCATCGTTCCTGTCGTTCCCTATATCCGAGGGGTTTTCAAAGTCGCGCGACGGTGGATGACTGAAGTCATCTAATTGCGTCTAACTGTTGCGTTTAAGCGAAATGCTGTCAGTTAAGAATACCGCTACGTTGCCTTAACGAAGATCATTAATATCGCAACCGAATCCTCAAACGTTCATCATGTCAACATCAACAAAGGCGACACATGTGTGTGTATCAGGTATGTGATCTTGTAATATATGTGTATTGTATGAAGTATACGTGATTGACATTTGTAAAATACACGTTGATGTGTCGTTTCAGCAAAGTCGCATGAATTTGTCGTGCCAAAAAAATGCGTCAAGACGCCAAGTGATCTGGCACTTTGGGAAAAGTCAGAAGCTTACTACGTGAGACACGTTATATACTTTTTAATTTTTTATTGCTCTACATTTATTTCTATTACATGGTTATGAAATATATTCTGTATATGTATATATTTTTTATACAAATGGGAATTTTTTTTTTTTTTATTTATATGTGAAACATTACTTGTAGGAATACCTGGGATTTATTTTAGCCCTGAACGGGGCTGTTCAAGGGACGGCCTTGGACGCACAGTGTCCACAGTCACTTGTAATAAACAATGTTGTACAAATGTTGAACAAATTTGACGAATGGATAACAGAAATTCCACCTACCGAACAGCCCCAGCGATTTGGCAACAAGTCTTTTCGCACGTGGCATGAGAGACTACAACAGGTGTGTCTATAGTATTTTAAAATGTACTCGGTCAGAATATAAAGATCATTATTGAAAACGTGTAGAAAATTTAATTTGTACGCAATATTGACATTACAGAATGCTGTAGAGAACGTGAAACAAGTATTGCCAGAGGATTTGCATCGTGCGATCCCAGAAATAGTGCAGTATTTATATGAAAGTTTTGGGAATCCAACTCGCATCGACTATGGAACAGGCCACGAAATGGCTTTTCTCATGTTCCTCTGCTGCATGTTCAAGATTGGCGCATTTGAGGACAGTGATAAGATTGCCGTTGTGATAAAAGTGTTTAATAGGTACTTGGATTTTTACTAATCTAGCTTATTATATTGGTAGTATCTTGTATCTCGTAAAATTATTCACGTGTTTAAATCGGTTCCTTGGCTCAAAAGGTATCTGGTATTGGTGCGCAGACTTCAGATAATATACCGTATGGAGCCAGCGGGTAGTCACGGTGTTTGGAGCTTGGATGATTATCAATTTGTGCCCTTCATATTGGGAAGCGCTCAGCTTATTGGTACCAACTTTTGTGTAGTATATATTTTTTCATATATTCTTTATTGTGATACAATACAGATTTAGATCTAGAATGATGTGATGGCGATTTAGACCAAGGTCTTTTTCTTTTTATAAAATTTGTGATATCTTGTGTAATTTAATATTTTAGGACATCCACGGATAGAACCACGTCACTTTGTGGACCAAGGTATCGTGGAATCTTACAGCAAAAAATACATGTTTCTTGGCTGCATCGAGTTTATCTCAAAGGTATGGAAAGATTGTACATGTTTATATAAAAGATACAATGAAATTTACTGTACGCTTTTATCGATGTGATTTAATTTAATCAAGACTAAAAATCTTACACATTTTGATAACGATTGTATTCTATTAGGTGAAGATAGGACCTTTCCACGAGCATTCAAATCAGTTATGGAATGTTAGTGCGGTGTCTTCGTGGTCGAAAGTGAACAGTGGTCTTATTAAGATGTATCAAGCGGAGGTACGCGTACAGTTTGTGTTTGTAACGAAAAAGAATTGCCTCTATAATTTTTATTTTCCAGGTGTTGGCAAAGTTTCCCGTTATCCAACACGTTTTCTTTGGTTCTCTGCTACCTTTGAGACCAATGGCCGCGCAGTGCTCCAGTCCGCGCCATGTTCCGACGTACAGAAGCACTCCTGTTGGCAACAACGAGCCACCGCCACCAGCGACGCCGCTATGAAAATTACATGCATAATAAATATTGTTACCGTGGACTATTTTACCACGCTTCCCAGTATTTATTATAAAATTGTACATTATATATTATTATTGCCTCTCGCTCCCTCCATTCTATGACACTTTTATCAACTTTTAACTTTTAACCATTTCTCTAGCTTGTCAGAAATTATATTTGTTACGAAGAGAAATTATCTTAATATTTTGTTAAGAACGATATAAAAGTTATGATATTTAATGACTTGATGCGAATTCGATTAGAAAATTAGTACGATGTGCTCAAGGATTCTGTAAGCATTGATTTGCTCTTGATAAAAGTAATGAATTTACATCGTGAAGAAATAAAAAAAATCCCATGAAGAACGGCGTATCTGTGAATTCTATTATAGATATTAATTTTTGCAATTTATTCTTTAATCTATAAACCGCACCAATACTCTTTGCTCGAGTCATGATGTAAAATTGCAGGAGCCATGAACAGAATGGGCGCGTTCAGCAGACACAACTGTTGCACAACTGTTGAGTTCGTCTTATCGACACTCTGCCTCGATTGGTTGGTTCTAAAAGTATAAGAGCCAATCACGTTCGAACGCGACCAATGCAGAAGCCATATGCGCATGCACTATGGTATCTGCATTCTGCTCATGGCTCCTGCAATTTTATGGCCGGTATTCATAGTCGGTTCTTATTTCAAGACCGTCTTAAGTAATGTCTTAAGATGCTAATACGGCTTTGTGATTGGTTCATGACGTCTTAAGATTGTACTTAAGACGGTCTTAAATATAAAGAACCGACTATGAATACCGGCCGAATATGTGCTTAAAGGTGGAAGCACATAAAATTGCAGGAGCCATGAGCAGAATGCAGAAGCCATATGCGCATGCGCGATGGTATCTGTAGAGCTCTTCAGATACCATAGCGCATGCGCATATGGCTTCTGCTTTCTGCTCATGGCTCCTGCAATTTTATGTGCTTCCACCTTTACTCCGATTAAAGTCCTAATCGCTAAAGCAGGGCACACACACTTTTCGTAGAACGTAATAGTAAGGTTTCGACCAATCGCGTTGCTCAATTTGGCCGTCTGTAACCGTAAAAGTAAGAATCGAGCAACACAATTGGTCGGAACCTTAAGGTCTATCCAGACAAACTTGCATAGGTGCAAGCTATATGCATAAAGAAACGGATTGGTCTATTTCCTTATGCACATGCATATGGACCAATCAATTCTCTTATGCTTATGTTTATGCGCTATGCAAGTTTGTCTGGATTAAAGCGGGGGGCGCACACTTCTGCATAACGCATAATGCGTAAGCATAAGAAAACTGATTGGTCTATTTTCTTATGCACATATATATGGACCAATCAGTTTCCTTATGCTTAAGTATTATGCGTTGTGCAGAAGTGTTTGCTCCCCGCTTAACTGTTACGTTCTACAAAAGTTGTGTGTGCCCTGCTTAAAGCCCCGGACACACACATTTTCGTAACAGTAACGGTAAAGTTTCGACCAATCGGGTTGCTCGATTCGGGAACGTACGGCCGTACGTTCCCGATTCAAGCAACGCGATTGGTCGAAGCTTTATCGTTACTGTTACGAAGAAGTGTGTGTCCGGGGCTTTACTTCTGTAGTAACTTACGATAATTTACTTGTTTACTCGGAGTAAATTATCGTAAAGGGCCATCTACAATGAGTCGCAGTCGTAAGAGTCGTAAGAAATTGACCAATCACAGTCTATTATTCTCCTTGCGGTCGAAAAATAATGAACTGTGATTGGCCAATTTCTTACGACTCTTGCGACTGCGACTCATTGTAGATGGCCCTTAAGTTACTACAAAATCCTTTACGCGAAGGAAAACGTAGTATATATGTGGCCTAGTTTACAGTGGGCGTGTTCAGCAGACACAACAGGCTACGGTCAACGTAACGCTACAAATGCTTTGGAGCGTTTTTTTTCACTTTTTTTCTTCGATTCATTGAAAGTACAAGAGTAATGCTAAGACTCCATAGACGCGGAAACGCCGTGCGGTAGAGTGCGTTGACCAATCAGAAGGCTGCCGCAAGTCGCCTGCGGCAAAATCAAAATTTGTGATTGGTCAATGCACTCTACCGCATGGCGTTTCCGCGTCTATGGAGTCTTAGCATAATAGCGTTTTCGATTTGCGACTCAAACCGACTCGGGTCGCATCATGTATACAGGACTCTAGCATCATTGACGTGGAATACATACATATCTATGTATGCATTCCACGTCCATCGATGCGACCCGAGTCGAGTCGAGTAGTAAATCGAAAACGCCATAAGTTAGAGTGAAATATAATATAACTTGTCTCACTCTAACTTATTGCACCAGTTCAGTCCCAGCTCAGTCAGTGCAGCTAAAAGAAACAGACCCATTGGCCTATTGGCCTATTGGCCACTGGGCGGCGTGGATTGGATTATTGGAGGCGGCACCGTTTTCCAGGACGGTGGTTCCAGTCGATCGTCGATCGCCATTTAGTCTTTTGGTTAATCGTAATATTTTAGGTATCGAGTACCGAGCGATTCTTTCTTCTGTCATTTCACTGATAATCAGTACATTACTAGAGAAAAATGGTGAGTTTTTGATAATACATTTCGCGTTGACTAAAAAATAATGTAGCACAAATAAGATTACTTGAGTAACTTTGGTTTCACCTTTATTTGACCTCCATGTAGAGTCATATATCCATGTTCCAATTTTAATTTAATCACTTTATTTCGTAGAACATATAATGCAATAATTAGATTTTAATAAATAAGATTTTGTTATACATATATCCAATATATTATAAAATTTGTTAAATATTGGGCCTGGATATACATATATTAAGCCCATGTTTCATATGTTATCCTTATATATATATATATAATCCTTATATATATATATAATTAATTATATATATATATATATATAATAATTATTAAAACGTAATATTGTCAAAGGGGATAATTTTTCTTCCTTTTCGTTAATTTTATATTAGACGGAACCTATAAATGTCGTGGTTACTGGTGCTGCTGGGCAAATTGCCTATTCTCTGCTGTACCAGATTGCAGCTGGTACAGTTTTTGGTCCGCAACAATCCATTAATCTTCGATTATTAGATATTCCACCCATGATGAAAGTATTGGATGGTGTGGTTATGGAATTGGAAGATTTAGCACTTCCTCTCTTACGAGGTGGGCCGTGCAAGTTTAATTATTTATATTTAAAACTTGATTTTAAATAAAATGTATTGAATAATGCCTTATACATGCCTAAATATATGAATGTATAGTAAAGATAACGTGGGGGAAACATAATGTCGAGTTTTCATATTTTAGCAGAGCATTTTAAGATTCATTCATTTGGGTTTTGAAGAAATCATTTTTTAAGCATAACACGAGCAGTAATAATAACTGCGGTTTCCTGTTAAATCTTGTGTGAATAAATCGATGAGGGAAGATGTTATAAAGATAATACATAATCTTCAATGAATCTATATTGATGATATATGTAGATTTTAGAATATATTGTATAACATTATACTTTACTGCCACCACACCGTGCTATGCAAATAATACTTGTGTATTTCCAACTTTTACATTCACTAATAGCTCGTACGGCTGTATATAGATAGCTTAATTTAAATTTTTAGAGGTTTTGCCAACGGCCGAACCAGCCAAGGCCTTTGAAAACGTAGCTGCTGCTTTCTTGGTTGGCGCGATGCCAAGGAAGGAAGGAATGGAACGTAAAGATCTTCTGGCCGCAAATGTAGAAATTTTCAAGGTGCAAGGCGAAGCACTGGATAAGTATGCTCGTAAGGATGTCAGGGTGCTAGTCGTAGGTAATCCAGCCAACACTAACGCGCTTATCTGTTCGCATTATGCACCGTCCATTCCGAAAGAAAACTTTACCGCGATGACTAGATTGGATCAAAACAGAGCACAGGCAGCGTTAGCCGCACGATTAAATGTACAGGTAATACATATCAAACATATCGTTATGCTTAAAACTCAAAACGGTTTTTCGGATAAGGCATATGAACGTTGACTACTCTACTATTGCGTTTTGATATATTTTTCTTCATTTTTTCCCTTTACTGGAGATTTTTTTTGTATATACGTAGCGATACACGGCAAGACTGCACTTGAAGCTGTCGTAGCATTACGTGTGTTTTGTGCAATCTTGAATATTTCTATTCTATAATCTCGTTATGTGTGTGTGATACGACAGGTTGATAAAGTGAAGAACGTCATTATCTGGGGTAATCACAGTTCTACACAATATCCTGATGCAGCGCATGCAACTGTAGAGCTTTCATCCGGCGTAAAAACGGTACCATCTGAGATAAACGATAACGAGTGGTTGAATAACACCTTCGTAGAAACAATTCAAAAACGCGGCGCCGCCGTAATAGCTGCCAGAAAAATGTCCTCTGCCATGTCCGCTGCTAAAGCCGCTGGAGATCATATGAGAGATTGGTGGTTCGGTACTAAGCCTGGAGAGTGGGTTAGCATGGGCGTTGTGTCCGATGGGAGTTATGGAATCCCAAAAGATATTGTGTTTTCTTTTCCTGTCACTATCAAGGACAAGCGGTATGAGATAGTGCAAGTAAGTCGTTACTTAAGTGACTCTCGAAGCACGTTTAGCTCAAATACACAATATGTGACGTACGAAATACTCTGTGTTTCTCATATGTAGATTCTTTTCATACGTCTGAGATACTCGTATATTTTATGTATTAACACAGTAACGATTTAATGATTTGTACTTTTACACAAATAACGATAGTGTCTTTTTACGTGATTATACGACATTAAAATTATCAATAGTAAACGTAGTATCTCACTATACATTTATAGAAAAAGAAGACTCTGGAAAAAAGTCCATCTTGTAATCTATTTTCAGAATCTCCCAATTAACAACGTTGCAAAGTCAAAGCTGGATATTACATCCAAGGAACTGGAGGAAGAACGTGCTGAGGCAAACAACGTACTAAAAAAGTGACTAGTAACATCAGTGCCAAACAATGAGATGCGAGAGAAATTTGTGTCGGCAAAATTGTAGAATATATAATTATGTTGCATAATACACACACACACACACACACACACACACACACACACACACACACACA